>NW_010199397.1:24375-27803 GCF_000695765.1 Mesitornis unicolor
ATAGCTTGAGGCAGCTGGGATCATCCTGAAAGCTGCTCCTGTCACAAGACTTCACTCAAAGTGCAAAAAGACTCTTCCACCCTTTGAAAATCTGTTTCACAGATGTTATTTGTCAAAAATCACCAAACCACTCACAAGTCAGGAGTTCTGCTCCAGCAATCAGACCAATTTCACCTTTAGAAAGCCAAGGAAAAGTTTCAGTATCCACACGGTGCTTATAACATCACTGCATTTACAGGGAATTCATTACACCAGAAAAACCTGGTGCTGTTATTCTTTTCATTTTCTCCTACCTTCTCTGTTCCCCACTAAACACGGTTCACATCTGTTGCACTGAAGGTGAAGCCTTGCACCTCTACATGCACACTGATGGGCAGATGTCTAGAGCTGGGTCAGTAAGATGCAAGTTTAAAAAAAATTGCCATACTGCATCCAGATAGCAGCAATTACACTGAATTTTTGACACCATCTTCCCTGCAACATCACACTCTGGGTACCAATTGAGGTATTCACTCTTCACAATGTGTTATTTTTATTATTTCTTTTACCTTTGCTTTCTGAACTTCTTTCTGTATTGCTCAGGAAGCCCTACTGAAAATAGAAAGTATGGCCAGTCTCATCTGATTCCCTTATTCTAAAAAAACCCAAACCCAAACCAACAAACCAACCCATTTCTCTTGCAGCTCACCAGTGTTGTGTTGTCCTTGGGAACTGAGAAATGACGCCTGATCCACTCCCACTCTTGCCTGGAGAATGACCCAACACCATTTTAAGTTTTTCTCCATTTCAGGTTTCATTTCTAAAATTACTTTCACAGGTAGGATCGTAGGATGTAGGAAAATGGCAAGTTTCTGTTACCAGAACTTTCCAATAACAGGTTTAAATCCACACATTAATAACATGTACACCCGTATATATGTGCACAACATACCTCCGTAAACATACTCTGCATCTGCCATTGTATTATTATTATTATGATATTATTATTAATAGTATTGTATTAACACACCGTTCCTTCACAGCACTCTGTGGATTTCCAAGGCGTTTTTCCTCCTCTCATTCCTGGAGAAAACGACTCCTCTCTCCACACAGCCACTGTGAACCTTGCCTCCCAGCTGACCTGGCGCTATGCCCTCTTCTGCTTTGCAGGATATACACGCAGCCAGGATGAGCCACCACGTAGGGTCCATCCCCCAGAGATCCCAGCACGGCCGGCCTGGGGATGACAACCCCGTAGTCCACTTCTTCAAGAACATTGTAAGTCTCCTTTCCTTGTTACCCACTAAAGTGAACTACTTCCTGTAGGATCCATCAGTAACCAAACACTCCCCAACCATTGCTCGTTATTTTGAGCCTCGTGAATTGTGCTGTGCCTTTGAGCTCATCGCGCCATTCAGAGACAAAACTAATTTTTCCCTGGAAACGGAAACAATACTGAAGTGCTACCAAAAAGAAGTGGGTGAACCCTCCATTAGCACAAATTTTGACAACCATCATTACAATTACACAGCTTCACCATCTACAGGTTGGTGAACGCAGGTGGTGTGTCCCAGGCACAGCCTAAGTCAGCAGAGGAGCTTCTCAGTGCAGTTATTTAGATAGCACTCAGTCCTACTAACCCACAAATAATGTGCTGATGATTGATGATTCCCTACATTTGTTTGTGCCTTGGTTTCACAACTTTTCAATGTTGGTTTTCAGGTCTCACCTCGTACACCTCCCCCAATGCAAGCAAAGGTAAGCGTTTTCAGGGGCTCAAGCAATGTCTAAGATATTTTGTGGGCTAATTTAACTCAACTGCTGGCCTGAGCCATTTGCTTTAATGGCACCAAGTAAAAATCTGGAGTTAGCACTGGGAACGTTTAAAGCGAGGCACTGACAGAAAAGCCATGGTTCTCTTTGTGTAATTCCTGACTTGCTCCGTGACAAATTAAAGCCACTCGCAGGGATTTTTATATTCAACTGATGTAGTGATTGCTTCATGGAACCAACTAATAACAGGTAGTGCTTTCAAACAAGCCTCACCCACCAGGAGCTGTCCTTAACATTTACTCAGCTCAGTTGGCTTCTGAGGTACATAACACTGACAAACCATGGCTACTGAAGGCAGCTCTTGCCATCACAATACAGAATCTTGCCTTTTTTGTTTCACGGAGGGACTTGTTTTCAACAAGATTGGTGTTTTCAACTCCTGCCTCGTTAGCTGGCCAGTCTATCATTATTTTTACTGTGCTTTGCATCTTCCTCTGTGCACGGTACACCCTGATGCTGTGTTCCAAAGTGATCACCATGTTACTGTTTCTATTTCTTGCCCATACAGGGAAGAGGATTATCCCTCACCAGATTTAGCTGGGTAGGTGATGAGCGTGCTTTTGATAACAGCTGTTTTATTTACCAGGCCAAAGCATACCTTGCTCTGTTGCCTCAAGCTGCTGCAGCCCCGTGATAATTCTGTTTTGTCTCAGTTTTGCTATTTTGCTTTTCCTGTTCCACTTTCCTCCCTCCTCCCACAGCACTTTACCATGGTGATTTTGTTGCTTGCTCTTACCCAGCAACTTGACAGCCTCGCAGCAGTAATTTCTTTTGCTGTAGCGCCAAGGGAGCAAAACCCACTGCATGGCAAAGCTCTCGTCCCTTAAAGACTCCCAGAAGACTCATCTGCTGCAATTTTCTTTTCCTGGGAAGGCCAAAGAAGGGAGGGCGGGCTGGGAGGAGATGGGTGCTTACTCCACAGCTCAACTGCTCTCACACAGTAAAGTCTGAAAAGCTAACACTGACACTAATCCAAGTATTTTGTCCCACCTTTCCTCGCAACCCCTTTCAGTAAGAAGTGATCTGCCTTCAGTTATTAGATGAGTTCTTCCCACAGCTTATTAAACTCTACTTCTCTACCACAGGTTTGATTTTTCAGATGGCCATGAAAATTACTTGTATTTTAAGACAAAACATTAGAGCCTTCAAGCCATTAAGCATTTCTTTCACTATCAGAAGAACACAAATTAGAAGATGTGTTTGGCATCAAAGAACCCATGAAATTGAAATTTTTAAAGTTTTTTCATGCAGGTTAACCTTTTAAATATCCAGTTTTTTATTATCAATTCATCTTTTACAGATGGGCGCTTCCCTCTGATTTGAGTATATTCAGATTTCTTTTAACATTTTCCTTCATCCTTGGTTATTACATAGAAGATTATTTTATTCCAACACCTCTAAATTTCTCATTTGGGTATTACATTTCAGTGATCACAAAGATTATAATGTGCATATGATAATCTGAATGTGGTAATTCGCAATATATATGAAAATCTTTCTCTGCAGGGTGGTGAAGGACACAAGCCGGGATACGGAGGAAGCGGAAGATTCTATGAGCATAAATCTGCTCACAAGGGACATAAGGGATCCTATCATGAGGGCCAGGGCACTCTTTC
>NW_010199397.1:27826-34530 GCF_000695765.1 Mesitornis unicolor
TTCCCTACGTACAAAAAATTCAGTCCAGGAAGGAGGGAAGCCAAACCTCTCCAGAACCTGCCATGTTTGAAGCAACCACATTTCCTTAAAGCTTCTGAAGGAACTAGATTTTCACAGATAATCCAGGTTATCTCATGGCCTAGTCGCTACATACACGATAGGAAACACAGGCAAAAACACAGAGCCAGTTACCATCAGGGAAAAAGGTAAGTCCATAAAGTCCCACACCAGGATCTGTGCTGTGACCGGACTCACAAATGACCTGGAACACAGAAGATGCAGGAGGTGACCCAAGTTACTGCTGCTGCTAAGTTATTTAGAACAAGGAAATTGAAATTCAGCTGCTAAACTGCAGAATGGTAGTGCAGGGCAGCGCTGGACACATACTTGGTTGAGACACAATAACAACCTGAACAGTCCCTGCTTGCTCCCATCCCTTGTGGTAGACGACCTGCACTATGCCAGTACAGCGAGTCGGCACCACAAAGTCAGGCAAATCAGATATCTACTCCATATGAAAAACAAACGTGGTCAGATTATCTTTAATCTGGTTCAGTTCACTTTTATGAGTCACTGCACAGCCCCACCAACACAGCACATGAAAACAGAACAGGAAAAGTGTCAGACGAGAGGATTTTTGCACATTCCACATCAGGAAAAAGACACCTGAAAATCGTATCCATTGGCAACCGCTTTAAGTGAGACTGTGTTTCTTCTCAAAGATAGTGAAGCATTCACAAGTGACAGATAATCTAGTGTGCTATTCACACATGAAGAACAGAATCAGCGGGAATCTTAACTTCAAGACAGAAGGTCTGAGATGCCATCAGCAGAGCTGATCTTCTCAAGCTCTAACTGCTCTTCTGTGCAACAGGAGACGTAACAGCGTCATCACCTGTAGCAAAAATACATTTTTAACTCTTCCACGGTTTAGGGTATTATGCATCTTTCATTGTAGAGATGTTTTTCAAACATATCCAGCACCAAGTGACAGCTTGCAAGCTTCAAGGAGGTAGGAAGAATTCTTGTTGTGTAGTTTAAGAAAGGGAATGAGCTGTTCCTTTACCCTTTAAGTCTAATTTTCACGCTGTGCACTTGTAGCTTTTTAGTGGAGCTCAGATACATCAACAATACCATGGCTATATACTGACATTATTTGTAAAATCTCTTTTGAACGTCTGAAAATATCCAATTATAATATCTCCCCCAAATTAACATTTTTTTAATGTAACCATCATGACTATTTTAGTTTTTATTTATATATATATGTAGATATATCTACACATATCTCTACATATATATCTATATCTATATATAGACATATATCTATATATATCTATATCTTATAATCTACATATACCAGTTCTACTTTCAGATAGCCTTCTCCAAGTCATTTTAACTTCTGTAACTCATATCAGAGTTTTACTCAGGCCCATGTGTTTTAGACCCATTAATAACTATTTCCTTAGATAGTTTTACAGCCTTTTACAATAAAAACACTATCCATTCTTTAAGATAGCTTTGAAAGAAAAAAAAGCCAATTACCTAATGGATTACATGAAATTTTCCTTGAAAACAGTTCAGCAAAACTAAAGAGGGAGCAATGAAAGTTTAGAATAATATAAATAAAGAAAACAAAATCTCGAAGTACACATATGCTTGCTTTTTTTTTTTAAGCAAACAGTTCAGTCGTCAACAAATCACAGTAACAACTACCAGGCTATCTCACATCTGTGGCCCTAAGCATATCATTTAATATCTTCCTAAAAAGCTGCTAAAACTATGGGAAAAGAAGACCAGGGTAACTGGGTATAAGTTCCAAAAATGAAATGCCAGAATTTCAGCTTGGATCATCTTTGCTAGAAAACTGCTATAGGGCTTTTCTCAATTGCAGATTTATGAATTGTCACGAGTTTGGGTTGTTGGGTTTTTTTTCCCTAGTTTGATGTTCTCTTATTATTTATAAAAACAGGCCAGGTTTCAGGTTTTTTTTCCCCATATTTGCATCTGAGCTTTCCATACAAGACTGACATCGATACAATCACATTAACAATTTACCCTAATAAATATTACAAAATAAAATTACTACACGTCAGTTTTTTCAGGTGTGAGACTACTACAATTTGTATGCAAGATTTGGAGTTTTTGGTTTGGTGTTTGTTTTTTGGGGGCTTTTTTAAGTATACACAGAGCTCAAGGGTAGAAATAAAAATGAGAATTTCCAAGATATATTCAAGCAGATAAATTGTTTTCATTAGAAACGCCTGAGTAACATGCACTTACAAATAATTAATGAGAGACTGCCTAGCCCTGTATGAGAGATTTGATGAGAGTAAATTAATCCTATGTGAAAATATATGAAAAGCAATCATCTCTTTGGAGTGATAATTCCAGTAATATTTGACGATAAAGGAGAGGCCACTGCAAGCCCCTTTCATTAGATTATGTTTAAAATTTTGTTGTACAACAGATTAATGTTTTTCCATTTACAGTTCCAAATATACAGTATCTTTTCATTAACTTAACTCTGTTCTTCCCTCTGCAGGGAGGCTCTGGGTCCCGACCTGGATCGCGGTCTGGTTCACCAGTTGCAAGGCGCTGAAGCTTTATGATGCCATCCAAGGATCATGTACTCTGCTTCATAATGTAACTGCCTTAAAATTAATAACAACTGCAACAATTACCTAGGATAGATGCAATCCATTACTTAATGCCAAGTAGGTTCTGCATGCAGTAGATGATACAAACTTCTATTGGCAATCCCTGACCAACAGTTGAATGAAAGGAACACAAAAAGTAGCTTTACTAGATGTTTTCCTTATTTTATGTGAAGTAACAAGATCTCTGACTTTACTCACTCACCTTCAGGATGCCCTAACTGTATGCTGGACTTCATTATTTCTCCCAAGCGCCTAATTTGAGCTCAAGCCTTCTGGTTTTGTTTTAGTGAACATCAGAATTATAAATAAAGAGCTAATGTCTTGGATACTGAGCACTGCTGTTAATGAATTATTGAGACACTGCTGTTAAAAAAAAACAAACCAAAAAACACCATGTGCAGAAGTTGTATGGACTGTTTATCCAAAACCTTTTTTTGATTTGGTTTTATTTTTTTATTTTGTTTTAATCTTCCTTCTCTCACTCACAGAATAATTTATTTTCATAACAGGATTAGGCAGTCATGGAAAGGTTTACCAAACATGGGGAGTTCAAGGTATGTGAAGTTTGGGAGGGGGCAGATGTTGTAGAAATAATACGATGCAGAGCAATAGTACTAAGGAAATTCTTTCCATACCATGACTTGCTCGTCGCATCCACACCATTAGAATCAAGAGCAGATGAGGGAGAGAAAGAGGATTTCAAATTTGAGTTAGACTAATGTTAAGAAACAAGGGATATTCCCAGAGAAGAAACATCTCAGATTGCACAAGTGACCACTGGACATCACTGGTGCTTCACACAAACTCTGCTGCAACAGCATTAACTTTGCAGTACAATAAAGAAGTAAATAAATATATAAACAAATAAGTCTAATTTCTGAAAGAGAGCCCTTCAGTACTGGTATTTCAGATAGTCCTGCACATCTCACGTTAGGATTTCAAGTCTTTCTCTCGGTACTGCAGCAGTGTTATATTTGATCAGTAACATCTGGATGCCTATCCAGGGCAGTGCACCAAAGCAGACGCATAGTAAACTACTGTGAACGTTTAACTGTTGTACTGTAGTTGCCTTATAGAAATAAATTATAGCCGAGTTAGATTTAGATATTAATTGTTTACGAACTACTACTATGAATGCGTGGTGATGGTATTTCCAACCACGCTTAGGGAAATAAAAGGCTCTTCTGAATTGCACTGTTTTAGTACTTAAACTTACCATATCTTCAAGCTGTCATCTAAGTGTCTGATTAATTATTTTATTTTTTTTTTTTAGTTTTAGCTTACGAATTGTAGACTACTGTTAATGCTTCCCAGTTTGAAAATGCATTCCTAATAAGCGCCCAGTAAAAGTTACCTATAAATATGTATGTTAATTGCATTTCACATCTAAATCTATTGTAGGTTTAAATCAGTGTCCATTAATATGAAGCAATGAAAGATGAGAGGATAGAAAATACATAGAGACTAAAGAAAACAAAACCACCAAAATTAGTAAGCATACACACACATATTCCATCTTCTATTACCTACATTGGTTGCTATGTGTATTTTTCTATTGTAGCTTCATTTAGATGTATACTCTGCAACGCAATAGTTGATTTAATTTGAATATGTTATTGTTCTTATAGGAACACAGCTTTTAAAAGTATCCGTTATTGAAATAAAGTAATCAACTTGAAATGAAACTTGGACCACTTTTTCTTTTATAACAGAAGATCGTATACATAAAGTTCCGTGGGTTTTTCCCCATCATTTATGAATAATGTTCAGACACCAGAAAGTGACATTTTGGGACTCGGGACCCAGTTGCCTGTGCACAGGCTCCTAATGACATTGCTGGTAACTTAGCATAGCCCATAAGGCTGACAATATGACACAGAGCTTATGGGAGACCAGTGTCTCTGAAGTGGCAGCTAAAGGCCAGGGGGATATTGCAAAGAACAAAATGCCTATGTACAGGCAAATAAAACCCTGCCCTTCATAAGCAAGTATAACACAAAGTATCTTCTTTGAACAGGGTATATGAAAATAAGGTTGTTTTTAGTAGCAGGCTTCAAAAATGGGAAAGAATATTCAAGATTTAAAATAAAAATACAATTTGAGAAATAGACCTTTCAAAATACTGCACTGTACAGCTACAGAACTTATCCAAAGCTGCTCCCTTGCCTTCGTCACTCTGCTTTCCCCTCAGTCATCTTTTTCAGAGGCTGGAAGTAGCTTTTTTGGATTTGCTTCCTATAGAAGAAAAGGTACAGTACTTTAAAGCATTATTTTACCAACACAAGTCTCTTGAAAGAGATTAAAAATTAGACTGAAATTTGTTCTTTTAATTACTCACTAGTAGCTTTGCTGAAGAACAGCGGTTTAAGTGGCTGACTTGCAAGCAAAGGATTTTTGCTGAAATAAGAATGGACAGCCAGTACAAGGATAGTGTCATTTCTTGTACTGAAGGAATGGACATAAACCAAAAGAAATACCTGAGCAGACAAGCCAAAAGGCCTGAGGCTAGCGTAAGCCTACTACTGCATAAACCAAAAAAACCCAGAGTCATTCCTAAGCACTATGCACTTACCTACTAGACAGCCTGACTCTTCAAACAGGCCTTAGAACAGCAGCTCTTTCTACTTCCTAAAAAAATTACATCTACTTCAACACTGCTTTTGAAAATATCAACATAATGGTTACAGTGTCTGTATTTGTACTGAACATCAACAGATGAAAACCTCCGACTCAATCTTACCAAGGAACCTGGGCTATGAAAACCTCTGTGTTAGGACACTCAAGAGTGAATTCTTCAAGTTCATCGGGGGGAGGATGCAAAAAAGCAAATCAAATACCATGTTACAAAGAAGTTTTTTAAAAGTCTATTTGCTGTAACTGACAGGACTCCCAGGTGATGGAGGAGCAGCAAACTGAATTCAGGAAAAATGTCAGGGAACTCTGTAACTCACACTGCTTATTTAATACTTCCAAGACTTACAAGATACTCAATGCCTCTAATCAAGACATAACAGTTTGAGAAGTGACCATGACCCATGAGGTCTGCTTTTAGCACATGCTCACCTCTGTCAACCACTACCAGTTTTTACGTGCTGGCAAAGCAGTCACAGTTAGAGCAGACCAAATACTTTCAAGCATTCAGGAACTGCATTCCCATTTTGAAGGATGGGTTTGCATCTGGATGTGACCAGCTGTAAATCATCCGCCACAGAATCACAGCATGGCAGGGGCTGGATGTGACCTCAAACTGTATTTGGCAGTCTCTAGGAAGTGTCATCCCCTATGCAGCAAATCAACTCCAGCAAACTTTGCTGTGCATTTATACAGTATTCTCTGAAAATGCAGGGAAAAGTTTACACATGGTACATGCAACACAGCACACGACTATACTATTACAGATAAACATGGTGCTACGTCATGGGGCCAGTATACCTGCAGACAACTGTATAATATGTCTTTTTAAGCAGCTGAAACACTAACAAGCTGTCTGGAAGGAAAGGCACTGCTGGAAGAAT
Source organism: Mesitornis unicolor (assembly GCF_000695765.1). NCBI lineage: Eukaryota > Metazoa > Chordata > Aves > Mesitornithiformes > Mesitornithidae > Mesitornis > Mesitornis unicolor. Next base: position 34,002 of record NW_010199397.1, read on the forward strand.
GTCACAAATATTCTTTAAATATAACATTGAGACACGCATTTCTGGTATAGGGAGTTTTTAGAATTTCCTAGAATCCAGAATCAAATGCTTAAAAAATACACGAAACAGAATTTGGAAAAAAGCAATATTATTTAACATGTTTTTTGAATTAAATATTCCACATAACAAAAGTGTTATTTTCATGTCACCAACTATATTACTTATATACATACGCCAAAGAGTTAACAAAAGAATTAAGAGATGCCCTATCAAAAACAACAGTGACTTCTTGCTTCAGCAATCTGAAATAACTAGTTTGTATCATAGACAAAGTATAGACAGTATTTACAGAAAAGGGCTTTTTGGATCTGAGAGCAACTGCCTTTCAGAAGGTAAACTAAAATCCAGCTCTGTATTATAGTACAACAAATCCACCACTGATATAGAAGTACTTGCAGCAAACCAAAAAGAACTTCCTGCAACTGGGATTAGTATTTACAAAATATACTGATCAGCCACACAGAGGCTCATATAACTTTAAATATATATA
>NW_010199398.1:0-7934 GCF_000695765.1 Mesitornis unicolor
TCCAACTCCTGACATCTGTGATTCTGTGAAAATAATAATTTTTTTAAAAGCTTGAAGTAAGGAATTGGTTCATTGGTTGGTTGGCTGATAAAAGGTTTTCTCAAGAGGATTACTATGGCTTTTTATATCAAATACACAGAAAATGGTGCTTATCTCCGAGCTGCAGGGTCAGACAGACATCAGTGTAAGATCCTGCTGTAAAAATAAGATAGGAAATATCTTATAAAAGTTGTAATTATTTTCTCTGCGCTCACTTTCACTGAGGAAATGAGGTTGTTCGCTGTTAGTGCTTCCCAGGGCTGTGGCCTGTCCCTCACCATACACAAATACAGCTGGGGCTGTTCCTTAGAAGCGAAGGCACAACCTCAAGGAGGTGGGAGAAATTGAGGAAACGATGCTTCCCTCCCTGCCCAGGCTCTTCTGCAATTCAGCATCTCGGTTTCCAACCCAAACCGTGTTGGCTGTGGCTGGATATGACAGAAAATCCCCATCCCGAGCAGGAGGAGGGAAATTTCGGACCCTGCATCCAAGCTTTCCTCGTGCGAGTGAGACCTGGCAGCCGCACAACTCGGGCTGGAAGCGGTGCCTTGGCAGCTCCTACCCTCAGTAAATTACCAGCTCTGTGGAAAGCAGGGAATAACGAGGAGTTACGAGGTAAGAGCGAGGGTGTCTGCTCTAATTGCTTTTTTTTCTGTGTGTGTTGGACAGGAGTGGGACTGCACGAGCCCTTAACGCTTCTCCTGTGTAGAAGGAATCTCCTCTTTTCCTATTTAAGCGCGTAGCAGGAAAAGAAAACCAGGGATTTTACCAGGGTTATTATTCAGCCCTGCTGGTTCCTCAAATTATAAAATCTTGTGGGCGTTACCTTTGTTTTATAGAGACCTGAGTGCACTTGGCATTTTTAATAACCATCCAGCAAGTGTTTACTCAAGGCTTCCCTATTCACGCTTCACGAATGCAGAAGCAGCTTCTCATAAAACACCCGGTAATTTATTACAGAAGTCCTCCAGTAAGTGATAATTTAGTATTCAGGAATTCAAAGCACTGTATTAACAAATATACATCGCTCCAGAGATGCAAACTCTCTTGAGCCTGAACTGTACAAATACTAAGATGAAATCCTTAGCATTTCTTTTCCAACTCGGTGGTTTGGTCCCGTTTCTTCGCAGTCTGTTGAGGAGACGTGAGAAATTTGTAATGCAGATCGTTTAAACTCTTGAGCTGTTTGGGGAAAGCAGAATTATTTCCTTCAGCGTTTCACTCTGATGCCTTTGTACCTCTCCTGGTGCCTTTGCCAGCTGATGGTGGTCGCTGAAATCTGCCCTAACGCAGAAGTTTTGATGCTGTTGTCTGAATTTCGTGCTGTCTACGCAACTAAACACCAAGGAAACCGGTAACTCTGCCTTCCCCACGCCTGCATCACAAGATGGCACTGCAGGACAGCGTCCTCCCTGTCCTCATGGTAAAATCTGGTGGGCAGGAAAAAGGTCTGAAAAGAAAGAAAATCTGCAAGGAAATCTGCTGCAGTGGGGGCAGAAAGGAGCAGTGGGGTAACCCAAATGCAGGTGAGACCCAGCAACCTCATCTTAGACCCAAAAAAATCTCCTGATCTGGGGGTTCAGGGCATCGCTTTCCCCACCACAGCAGCAGCTTCACGGGGAAGCATTGCAGGAGCTCAGGGTGCTTTGAGGGAAACAGAATTAAAGTTCTGGGGAAACGGGGTCCGGCTCGGAGCACGGCAGCGCCTTTTCCCCATGCACAGTGGCTTTGTGCTGACTCACAGGTTGATGCTCCAGCAAGGGGAGCAGGAGGATACAGAGCACACACACGAGCTCTACCTGTGTGCCCTGTTCTCTTACATTCAACAACTGAATTCCACTCAAAAATGCTGTGAAATAAAACTGACCGAAAAAATCAACTCAAACTGACCGTTTGAGCCCGGTTTCTGTCCAGTGTCCTACATTTCAGTTGCCTCCTTCCTTTCTACCCCAGCAATCTGTGTTTCCTCTGCTTCATGCTAAGGAGGGCATCTTCCAGAGAGCAAGTGAGCCCTTGGGCTCTCTCCTTATCACTGGTGTGGGTTTATTAACAAATAAAAAGCAAATCCTGAGCTAGCTGAAAGCCTGCCAGGCGCCTTTTCTCCAGCCTGCATAGTAAATACAACTAGGATGGTGTTTGCACCCGATCACTATTCCTTTCTCTCCCTTTCCTGCTGTTATCTGTTATCCTTATTCTTTTTGCTATAGGTACGTCCCTGGGTTGAGGTCCTCTTCGTTCTCAGTAGATGCCACGCTCTCCAGAGAAGGCTCAGGGCACGCAGAAGCATCATCGACTTTAAATTTGGAGACAATCCTGGCTGTTTCCTGTGTGATCTCAAAACGTTTGAGCTGTTGTCTCCCTCCCAAGCGCTGCTTGAGTGCGTTTGTGTCGGTCACGCTGGTCCTGCTGCTCTCCTCCAGGACATCCTTCGTCGTGGAGCTGCTCTCGGTAAGGTTACCTCCTGCACCGGACTCGGTTGCCACGTTGGCTAACGTGGTAGTCCTCAAGGGCAAATTGGGAATGACTGGTTTTGGTTTTGCCGGTGTTCGGATGTATTTTACGGGTTGTCGGCTGAAATGGCATCTGGGCTGGGTCCCGAGGGCCGTGTCCGAATCACTGTCTGTCTTCTCCTGCACAGAGTCCTCCAGGTCCTCCAGCTCAGAGCCCACGCTCGTATTCATCTCTGAACAAGAAATTAAGACAATTATCTTAGCACAGCGAGGCAAGGTTACCACGACAAGCAATTTGGGCTGCTGACTTCTTTTTCCTGTTAGAAAGGACACCCAAATCCCTCCTGCGTTAACAGGCTCAAACACCTCCCTCCAACAGCTTCGTTGACCGGGAGCGATCGCAAGGTATGCATTTGAAAGAGGTACAAGACATGAATTTTATTTAAAAATTTATATTTCTTAAAGCTGCCTTGACTCAAAAGCTCGAAAGCTGAGGCAGCAGCAGGGAAAAGCCCTTCCCAAAGCCAGCAGAAAATGTGCTGGTGCTTTCATGCTTCATGTGGCTGCTCTGCAATAGGTTACCTGCAAAATCACTGAGCAGCCATGCCAGAAAGGGCCCAGCTCTGCTTTCTCTGCTGTGTAATGCAGAGGCAGGCAGGCAGGAGGTGTGAAAACCAGGAGACAGGGCATAAAACAACCTCTAACAGCATCAGGATCATTTACCTAGGGCATCTGTGCTTAACGGACTGTGGGCTCCCTCCAGAGTCAGCTCATGGATGGCTTCCCTGGTGTTATCAGAGACACAGTCCTCGTCTAAACCGTGCTTGCAGGAGAAATTCTGTTGGAAAAAGCCATCAGTGTTTATACAGGGCCCTCATTTGACACGAAGGTACTGTCAACTCCCAATTAGCCCAGATATTGTTAGAGGAGGCAACTGCTTGAGCTGAGAATGCCTTGATTTCTCTTAGATTGTCTGTAACCCATGAGGAAATAGGGAGGGAGCTTGGGGAAGGTCACAGGGCAGAAAATGATGGTTCAAGAGCTGCCAACTCCAGCATCGATGCTGGCAGACCCAAGCTGCCACAAAATTTGCCCCAGAAAGCAGCGTGTGCAGACGGATTCCCATGTCCTGTGGGATGCTGGAGCAGCCCATTTCAGAACCGAAAGGGAAATATCAGAAACCGAGCCATTAATTGGAGCACGGTAATTATGGCCAAATGTGAGGATGAGTGGAGGACAGGGGAGTGCCTGGGAGTTCTCACTGATGTGGGACTGGTGTGAGTTTGCACAGGGATCAGGTCAGGTTTATTAATGGCAAAATGAGAGTGCCCTTAGCAGCAGCTCCCCTTGTTAAAGGTTTGTGATGCTGTGGAATTCAGTCCCGCTGCAGAAGCAGGTAAAAATGGCTTTGAAAATGGCCAAAGGCCACAATTGTGTGGATCTCCAAGTGCTTTCTGTGAAGGTTTATTAATCCTGCAGGATTTCTGCACACAAGAAGTGAATGGTGTCTGCCCTGGTGATTTTATTTCAACTGCAATCATAATTTATTCTAATTTCTGCTTCCTCAGTGAGCTGGACCTGTAGAGGAAGCAGCGTTACCGTGTGCCAGACATGGGTATGGTCACTGCAGACACCAAGTCTTGCACCCAGCTGTGAAAAGGTAAAAACCCACCATGTCCCAGCCCAGGGATGCTAAACCCATTTGTGTTTTTGAAAGTGTGTGAAATATTGTGAGGAAAGAGCTTGGGAGGAACACAGAAGGCTCAGTAGTAGGGGTAGAAAAACAGGGTCTGTGGGCACTGCTCAGGGACCCAGCAGAGCCCAGTAGGGCTGTACTGGGGATGTACTGGGGATGTGCTGGGTCTCAAGTGCACGGAGCTGCTTCCAGATTTGTAGAGCTGTTGACAGCAGCATCTCCAGAAATCCAGCATGGAGAACACCACCGTTTTTCAGTACGGCTGGGATCTAAAACATACGGAGCAAAACCAGCAGCCAGATTGGTCTGGGAAGCTGCTGAGTGATCTGTGGCTTATGATTTATTGACTTTTCCTGGTTCTCCCACTCCATGTGCACAGGCTCTCTGCTCCTTCCTCCCAGAATAACCCTCTGATAGGAAGCAGTTTTATCCATGAAAAAAAGGTCTCTTTAATTGCTAGTCCACCTTCCTGCCTCTACAGTAGGGTCAGCAAGCCCAGCTCGGCGTCTGGGAGCTCTACCTCTAGACTTGTACTCGGGATTGTGTTTGGGCTCTGAGATCCTTCATCCTTTTCCATTGATGCTTCTGGCGAAGGATTCTCACATCCGAGGTTTAAGGATGAGGGCAGGTCATCCATCCCAAACACCTTTTCATAGTTCTGAATGAGAAACTCCACAATCTGAGCTTGATACCCAGAGTCAACGAGGCACGACATGGAGACATCACTCCCCGAGCCCGGCCGGATCAGGGTTGGCCCAAAAACTATGCCCAGGTTGTTTGGGGACATCTTGTTCTCTTCGTATTTCTCTGCCACCCTGGGGAAGGGAAACAGGACTGTTAGGGGCTTCTCAGCCCTCAACCCAAATGCACCAAAACCCAATTTCCTGGTAGAGAGAGACCTCCCCTCAGTCTTTTACAGAGCTCTGGTCCGTGCAGAAAAACTCCAGAGAAAAATCTCAGCAGCTGCCTGGATCTGTCTGGACGACGCAGCCCAAACGAGAGCGACTGCTTCTTGTGCCCTCCCCTCAGAGCTGGGCGAAAGGGGCTCGATTTGTGGTATTCCTTGACCTCTTGTTCCACATTTAACTACGAATTATCATCAGTGAGGACCTTCTGGCCCTTCTCTGTCATTAACACCACCTCCTAATTGCTACAAGATGCTCCTTTCCATTAATTAATGCTTTTTTTACCCTCCTCAACTGCCTGCTTGGCTCTAGCTCAGCTCTCTCCCAGGTCAAGGAAGCCCACACGCCGCTGCTCTGGCAGCGAGGTCTCAACAAGGACCTCCCGTGGTCAGACCTGACCCTAAACCAGCGCGCTCCTCACCTGTACAGGTGTGCGATAAGGTGCCGCAGAGTGTTGTAGTTGCTGCCAGGCAATTTGCTCAGCAGATCCTTCATGCTCTGGATGGCATCGGAAGAAAAGCTGGTGCAGTCCGACTTTTCATCCCCAGGTTTTTGCAAATCTTTGGCAAGGGCGATGACGTCGTCATAGAGCTGGGACAGCAGCACCGGCGCCGAAAGCTGCGGTGAGATGGGAGGAAAAGAGCGTTACTTCGTCCTGCTGGTCCTGAGGAACGTGGTCGGCCAAGATCTGCCCTCCCAGCAGAGGTCTGGTACTCACTTCTTTCAGGAAATGCTTCAGGACCCCTGTGATGTCGTGGGGGGAGTGTTCGGAGAGCTCCACCAGGCTCCGTCCATTCTCGAACGCCTGGCACAGCTTTTCCACCCGGGCTTTGGATCCGCTTATCCGATAGATCCCCTGCGTGGTTCAGAGGAGAGGTCAGGAGCTTTGGATGCAGAGAAGAGAAGACCAAAGCAAGAAAAACCGACCGCTCACCTGCACGCTGAGGGCGCGGGCTTCGATTTCCGAGGTGCATTTCACCACTACGAAGGGAACTTCTTCTGGGAAATCTCGAGGAACCTGCGTGAAGTCGATGCCAAAAAGAGGGACTCGGTTGGGCAGCTTCTTGTGGCCGCAGGTGATGAGCAGGTTCTCCAGACACTTCTTGTGGCAGGCCAGGCAGCACTGAAACAGCAGAACCGACCCCAGTTATGGCCCAGTTGTGGTCCAGCACTGCGGCAGTGGGTGAACTGGGAGGACTTCTCCTGTTCCCTCAACCACCAAGGTCCCACCAACCCCTAGAGGGTTGTTTTGGGCAAGCAGCACAGAATCACACACACACACAGAATCACTCGGTTGGAAAAGCCCTCTGAGATCATCGTGTCCACCCGCTCCCATCTACCCCCTAAACCATATCCCTAAGTACCTCATCTACCCGCTCCTTAAACACATCCAGGGATGGTGACTCCACCACCTCCCTGGGCAGCCTGTGCCAGCTTCTGACGACCCTCTCAGTAAAGAACTTCCTCCTTAGCTCTAACCTGAACCTCCCTTGGCACAGCTTGGTGCCGTTTCCCCTTGTTCTATCCCCATCACCTGGGAGAAGAGCCCAGCACCCACCTCTCTACAACCTCCCTTGAGGCAGTTGTAGGTGGTGATGAGGTCTCCCCTCAGCCTTCTCTTCTCCAGGCTAAAAGTAAGCCGGTGGCTTACTCAAGGACATCTCCAATGCCACCTTCCAGCCCTCACCTCCTCGCACTCGAAGCCGCTGACCATGAAGGTATCGCACTCCCTGCACTTGGACGGTCCCCGTAGTTTCCGGAGCCGGTGGGTCTGCGCTGCGCTGGAGAGGAGGATGTTCCTAAACTGCTGCTGGGATGTCCCGTTTTCTGCAGAAACAGCATTGAAGGATGAAAAGGGACTGAAATGTAAGCACCGTTTTCACCTCATGAGTCGAGTAAGTGTGCGGGCTCACCATTCTCAAAGGTTTGCAGGGAATCTCTCTCTTCAAAATCATCTGAGGAGGACATGGTGCCGGTGGATGGAGCTTTCAGCAATTTTCTGTCAGAGTTTCCTTGAGAAGAGAGAAAATACAAACAGCTGTTGTCATCTTCACGACGCGCAAAGTGGGTCAGCGTGGACTTTATTCCCGTTTTGGGTGATATTAGGCAAGAATTTTTGTGTCTCTCACCTGGGCTGGAATTGGGAGAGTCCAGGGACCGAGATTCACAGCTCCCACCGAGGCTTTCTGTGTCACTGCAGAGGGATTTGTTCACACCTGTGGAAAGTGGGTACGGTGAGAGACCATCCCAGGCGCCCTCGGGGTCCTTCGACACGGGCTTGGGGTCCAAACCAAGCTCCCAAAAAAAAATCCATCAGTACTCATCAATATTTCCTCCCAGTCTGAGCAAAGCCTTAAGCACTGCCCTCAGAATTTGAGAACCATTCCCACCTCTTTGGCCACCGATCCAAATTTAAACTGCGGTGACTCGAGAGAGAGAATTGGGTCATCTTTATTAAACTTGACGTACTCTGTTCACCGTTTGTGGAGAGCTGCTTTCTGGCCGTATCCTCTGGCGTGCTCACATCCTTTGCTGCAGAAGAGGGCCCGGTGTAATGCAAAGCCATCTTCTTTTTGTTGCTGGGAGGGGACCTGGGAAGAAATTGCGAGCGATTTTCCAGCAGTGAGGAATACTGGACAATATCACGTCGCGGAGATGCCTCATGAGACAAAGCATCTGCTCCGGGCAGGTGAAAGCTGAGTTTTCAAGGAGACTACAACAAATGCTTGCACAAAACTAGGAAAACAAATTTGTTTGATATCATTTCAGCTTTTCTATCTGCAGGGAAAACGTAGAAATCAGACAGCACCCTCAGCAGGAGGAAGCGAGCGCGTCTTTAGGATC
>NW_010199399.1:0-27210 GCF_000695765.1 Mesitornis unicolor
TGCAACTCTGCTTGTTATTTTGTTTCTGTTATTTTGTTTCTGCTATGAAATTTTGTTTCTGCTACTGTTATTTTGTTTCAGTAGGAAACCTTTTGGGAAGGGCTGAGGGACAGGTCCCTGAGGTGTTCCTGATCTGTACCTAAAAGTGCTGAAATTACCATTCCCTTTGATAAGGTTGTGATGGATAGATATGTTGGTAAGCATATACCTCTGTGCCTATTGGCATTGGTCGTGGTTGCTGAAATTACAGCATTTAGGTCTATTTATGAGGGAAAAGGCAGAAAACTTCTGCTGTGGACTAGAAAGATGTGTGCCCTTTCTACATATTGGGAAATAATGTTGCCACACACTGTAATGTTTTTCACTGACAGTTTAAGGAATTTCCATTTGTCCTACTGTCACTTTTAACTGTGTCCAGATATTTGGGAGATTTGACCCTGATGGTTACACAGTTGTAGGGAATCTGGCCCGTTCTGACATCCTTACCAATAACAAACAGCGCTTTCTTCCCTGTGGGATCACCCTGAAAATGATGGTAGTGATTAAGGAGCAGACTGTTTCTCACTGGGAGTAGAATGATGAAAGCTCTGCCTGCGCAGCTTTGTTTTGTTGTGTTGGGTTGTTTTGGCCACAATTCAGTGTGTTGTGAATGGGCTTGCTATTGATGCGGTGCTCTAGTTAACAAGCTGTGCCAGTTTCAGTTACCTACACAGTGGGTCACAATGTAGTTGCTTTGGCATTTGCAGCACTGGCTGATCTTGGCTGAACTGCAGCACGTTCGTATGTTTGTCATTGCTTCAATTGTATGTTTTTTGTGAGATCCACAAAAATGTATCAGAGCATCTGTGTTTTGTTTGTTCTTTTTTCTGTTCTTTTTTCCTCCTTTTTTTTTTATTTTTTTTTAAGTTTTAGCTGGTGATGCCCCAAGGATGAAAGCAGCAAAAGAATGTGATATAAGTGTTTCAGAACATTAGGGAATTGTGAACATGGGCTGACTCGGAGGGAATCTATTATTTACAATCTACTGTATCAAATTCAGCTTCCACCAAATTAGAAACTGATTTTTGTCGTTGTCCCTTTTTAATCTAACCCTTTGGTTAACTGAGGAGAAGCAGATCCATAAATCACGTGGACATCTATGGATTTTTTTTTCCCCTGACAGCCATTGCTAGGACTAAGTGTTCATCTTTCTGATTCTTATCAGCCAGGACACTAATAATAACATTTCTGTCCTGGGCTTGACTTACCCTCTGCTAGGAGGAAAACTATCTTTGTAATGTGCCTTGCAAAATATTTTTAGGGAGTAAAATAACAATGCACAGGACGATTTGACTTGAGGTGCTTGGGTTTTCATCAGTAAGGTTAAAGAAACTCATCGTGACTTGTTTCATGATTATCAAGGACCATGGCATGGGGTCATAGTGTGAATAATGAATACTTTCTTGCATTTCTTTTATCAGAAGTTCACCATGCGTATGTGCATCATTGTTTTTCTTTTGAAGATGGGGAAACTGAGATAAACAATTGCAATATTGCCCAACAAACCAGGTGCAGATCTGAAAACTCAGTCTCTCATGTCACTATTTAGCCCCTTTTAAATTTGCTGTCTATAAGCATGAGGCTGCTGTGCCTTTGTCTGTCCTTCAGCATTAAAACGAGATCTTGGAACCAGCTTGCTTTGCCACCACAGGAATGATCATTGCAGTCTTGATCTTGCCTATCTTGTAGGGATAGGCAGGTTCACTCATCAGCACCTTTGAAGATGTCTGTCTTAAAGGTTGGTATGTGGCCCCAGAGAGCAGGCTGTGTAGAAACACAAAGGAGAAAAGCTGATAGGAGGTATTGGGCCTACATGCCAGGTGTCACAACATAGACTTTAACTGGTTTTGCTTTCCCTCACCCTCTCTATCTGATTGCAGCCGTTTTTCTAACTGGCTGCCTTCTCTCTCTCTCTCTTTCTCCTCCCCTCCCAGGTCAGTGACCGGTTTGGATAAAGAACCTGACCTTGTGCACATGGAAGCACGGACAGCTGACGGATGTGAGTGCCTGCAGCCAACGCTGAAAAAATGGGCTTTGAGTCAAGACTGGAGTGGGAATGGAAATTCACTTTACTAATTTTGTCTCCCTATTTACATTTTAATTGATAAGAAAGATGTGGGTTATGGGGTTTGATGGGAGGCATACTTTTAACCTTAGTGCCCGGGGAGAAATTCATAGGCTGCAGGGCTTGTGTCTGTGGAGAGTCTGAGCAGAAGCACCCACTGCTGAGCTAAGGAGCTGCCTGTTCTGTTCCATATTTAGCTGTTTCAGTATCATGTATTTTGCATGAATCATAAAGAGCTGGGCTACCAGCACTGTGCAGTACAGTTCATTTCCAAAGGTGTTCAGAATAGCTAAGTTGTACCTTGGAATTTGAGAAACTGCCTACAGTCAGACTTCTGCTGTGGCCAGAATGTTGCTATGCCCCAGGTACCCTTTGTCTCACATTGAAAGGATTTTTCAGATTTTCTTGTGGTATATGAATAGGTGGTCCATACCAAAACATTACAGGCCTTGAAAAAGTGCCTGATCTGAAGTAAGAAAGGAAAAAAAAATTCTTAACCCCTCACTGAAACTTATCTAGCCACATTTGTGGTAGAATGGATTCCTATGTAATTAACCTTCAGAGGAAGGCAGAAGTAGAAGTAAACTGGCTTTTTCTACCACTCTCTCCAAATTGTTTTAGGTATTTCATACAAGAACTACAGGATAGTAATGCATCTGCTCCTGGGGTGGAACCAGCTTTACTCCAGCTCAGCATGGGACACGGCATGGGACACGTGTCCCTTTTAAACTACAGCAACAATGTAGAAAGCAGCTTAGGGCTGAGTTTGTAGAGGATTTCTGGGAGGAAAAGACCTCATTTTTGTTGGTGGCAAACTTTTATCTGTTTTTGTCAAGTGCTGCGTGGGCCAGATGCTGTGTGAACAAGCTCCTGTCTATCAGGGTGACGTCTCTGAGGCTGTGGATCTTCTAAAGTCACTCATTGGCCTCCCACTGCTGAATAAATAACCAGGCAATAAAAGTGATGGCAGCTGAATAAATAACCAGGCAATAAAAGCTCGGAGTTGACAGCTGTTGAATATGTGGAAAAAGCAAAACAGGCCGGCAGGTGGGTGGGCAAGGTAGGGAGGCTTCTTCAGTGCCTTTGCCACTGTGTGTGCTGTTGCAGGGATGCTGGAAGAAGTGGCCAAAAGCAAGTAAAAACAGCAAGCAAATAAGCAAACAAACTGCTGATGGATTCTGTTTTCAAGCTAAGTTTAAACTTGCTCACCCAGCTATTTGAATATTGGATGTGTCAAAGATGTAGATGCTTCATTTGAAAGATGTCTCCCCAGTTTGCAGACAACTCTCTTCCTTCAGGTCTTGTTCGCTCAAGGGTTTGCTGTTTGCTCTTGTTTTAATGTATAAATTCAGCATTTTGAAATTGGCAGTTAATGGTATTGAGGGTTTTACTGAAAGTCAGACTTAAACTAGTAGTGTCAGCAGAACAGGCCCATCGCAAGTGATCGTCCCAGCAGAGAGCCGGCACGGGCGAGACCCATTGAGCTGTGCCGGCTCCACTGGCATGTCCTGCTGAGAGACAGCACCAAAGTGACTCATCTCCCAGTCAAGCACAGCACAAAACAACTATGTTGCTCTAATTAGAGTTTTTAAGGCTTAAAACAATATTAGTTCGTGTTATAAAATATTGACTACCTCAAAGCTATAGCTTTACCTGGTGTGAAATGGTACAGCTCTGTATACTTAGGAGTGGGAGGTTGGACTTTTCTCCTAGTTGGCTCCGTAACCAAAATGGGCCTTCAGGCTTTCAATGAAATGGCTGAGGCACTTACACCTGCTGGAAAATGAGTGCCTGCAGTTATTTCCTCTTCATAAGAAAGTTTCTGATGATCGTTTTCCTCAGCAGTGGGAAGAAGGAAGGGGAGGCTTTTTTAATGCCTCTTAGGTCAGTCTGGTGGCTCAGTCAGTTATTTGATGCATTAACAACCACAAATTCCAGTATTCCCATTGCTTAGTTCAATTCAGAGACAAGAATCCCTGCCTTCAATGTCCCTGGCCACTTGAAAAGTACATGATTCTTCTAGAGGGGGCATTTTTCCTTTGTTTCTTCTGTGTTTATCCATGCTTTTTGTTAAAAAAAAAAATTAAAAAGAGAGTGAGAGAAGTGGTATTTAGGATTAGACTCTTGAAGTTAATTATTTTTTTTCTTTTTTTTTTTTTCCTTTTTCTAGCAGTAATGGGACTCAATAACTCATCTAATACCTATTCAGACACTGGAGCCCAAAATATACTCTGTGGCTGGGAACAAGTGATGGGGCATGCTAGAGTCTCATTCATCCATAAATGAGTCAGAGCTATCAATAAGCTCATGGAGCTGGGAGGTGGAAATCCTGTTCACCACTCTGGTGTCTGTCATTCAAGATGTCTTGCCTCATTGTTTTTTTTTTTTTTTCTCTCCAGTCGTTAGGAATGGTTAGGGTCTCTGAAAAAAACATCTGCCCCAGTGTCCAGTCTCCTTAAATATTTCCAGTATGCTGCTAATTCTAGTGTCTAGCTGATCTCAAGCTGTTCCTGTCTTTTGTAGCAGGTGAAGTTTTTAACATTTTTTGACATCTTGGCAGAGCTATTGTAGCAGAATAACAATCTAGGCTTGCATTTTTAAATTATAAAAAACATGTGAGGGCCTTGGGCACTGTATCTTCTGCCTGGGTGTAATAGGCAGCAGCAAGGACAAAGTTGGATGCAAGGGAACTATTACAAATGCATGGACACAAGCACCCACCAACACTCTTAGGAAAAAGATGTTAAAATTTCTGATCTTCAGTGTGATAATCTTCTCCCCACTCACATACACGATGCAATAAGCAGTATTTTAATTAAAGGGAAAATAGGGGAAAAAACCTAATCAAAAATATAGAATTAGAATTCTAGAATTCCCCAGAATTATTCCTGGGGAATAATTTACAGTCCTGTCTACATTTCTATATTCTGTTTTCCTTTGGGGGAAAAATTGTTGAGGCTAGCCAGTTTTTCCCCTACCATGGTAACCTTCACTGGCAGTTTATGATCTTAACTCTTGCCTGGCACTAGGGCCTAAGTCAATCTGCCAATATAAATTGTTTCCATCAGCTGCACTTCTCCCCACTAGCCATGCTGTCCAGCAACTGCTGCTTTTAGCTGGCTTGTTAAAGCTGCCAAAGAGGAGCAGCCAGGGTGTCCTGTGTCTCAGTAAGTCACAGTAACCTGCACATAGATCTGCCCTTTGCAGCCTTCAGCACAGTGACAGGTTTGACTATGTCAATGTTTCCCTTCAGGGGCCCACATCTTTGGGTGTTACACGCCAGAGAGAGCCTCTTGTGCTCCTGCTTCCTGCCAAAGCTGCCATGACTGGCAGGCAAAGAAGACACATAGTAGTTGGGCTTATTTCACCAGTTTATCACTGCAAATTTCAAGGAATTACTTCAGTTTTATCACTTCTAAAAAGGGTAAAAATGCATTCCAAATTCTCAACATGGGAGACAATGTTAATTAGCAATGAGGAGGTGTTTTGAGCTCCTCAACTGGCTGCACATCTGGGAAAGCCATTCCTTAATCCTAAATGATATAAATTGGTGGGAAGGATTTGTGCAGAGGTATGGATTCTGGGATTTCAGCTGCAGCAAACCTTCCAGGTTCCTTGATATTCATATTGCTTCATTCACAGATGGATTGAGAAAGTAGCTGTATATTGGGTTATAAACACAAGAAGTTTTTGAGACTGTCTAGGAAATATGGAGCTCTTCTCAACTCATTTTGCAATGGAGCATAATCAAAAGAACACAAGACTTCCTAAGACCCACTCCTCCCTTGATTCTGATGTTTTGTGGGATGATGTATAAATTGGAAATAATCTTTAGTTAGGAGCCAACCTCCCTTAAGGCATGCATCTCCCAGTGAAAGGTAAGCAAGGCTTTAAAGGCATAGCTTGGACACATGCCACCAGCCCCTCTGGGTGGCCATCCTTTTTCTTTGTGGCTGTGTGAAACAGACCTGAAAAATTAACTCCCTTCAGAGAGGAGGAGACAGCATGGAAGTTAGGATGCTCCCTTCTCTCTTAATTGACATTTTTGTTGAGGGGCCCTGTACTTTCAATATAATGGAAGATGTGCTCTGCAAATGGGGCCATAGCTCATGGAGGGATCATACCATACAAGAAGCTTGAGCAGGGACTTGGGGTTGTTTCTTGCTTCCAGTCACTCACAGATTTGAACTGTGAGTTGTCATAGTTTTACCTGTTTTTTAAATGTATTTTAAAGGGAATTATTTTTCATTTTTTTGTAGGGCAGCAGGAAGCAAGTCAAGACTTGAACTTATTTTTATGTCCAAAGGCAGACAGGTTTGAAGATAATTTTTTTGAGTCTGTGTTTTCTTTCATAGGTCTTATGTTGTAAAATATATGAAAAACAAGAGACTAAATAGAAATTGGATAGTGGGCTACCCCCTTTTTCTACCACCAGCTTCCTGTGAATGTTAATCAGGTGCCATTCTTTTAGTATATTTGATTGCTGGTGTAGCACACTCAAAATGACACATTTCGCAATAAGCAGGAAGCTAGTTGTCATGTCAACACTTGGGATTTATTTGCATTTATTTGTGACAGGTTTTTATTCCTCTTCCCATTCTGTCACTCAGCAGCAACAAATTATCCCCTTTTTGGAAGGATAAGAATATCCAGACGACTGTGTGGGAGAACTTACCATAGGGAATGAGCTTCTAAAAATACAAGTCCTGACCTCTCCTCCTTGTTCTGCCTAATTTTAGTGTTACCTCAAAGAACCAGTCAAGGCTGCTGAGCTCTTTGGGTAGCATGGCAGTATATAAGACCCTCTTGTTTTCTGAGAAGTTGCTCTTATCCACCACAAAGATGTCTTAGATTCTATGTTGAGGAGGTAAATAGCAGCTCTGGACCAAGTGTGTATGTGGCAGTTGATGAAGTACCTTAATTTATCCCAGCTGAAAGCCTGACCTCTGCTGCAGCTGGCATTTTATGTTGAGAGAAAGTATGCCCCTGGAACTCTAGTTATTTGGCACTGTCTCTAGGTCAGGTATTTTTCATCGTACACTTTAATTACCTCCAGATACTCTGAGCTGGCACAAGCAGCAGTTTCTGCTGCTTTAGCATTATCAGTGGGACTATGTTTTCATTGCTGCACCGGACCTATGCGACAGCTCTGAATCAGCCATGTAGCCCTTATTAACCTGGAATTCCCAGAGCCTCAGCCCAGAACCAGGTCTGCAGCCTTTAAATATGGGCCTTCAGTCATGCGACTGGTCATGAACCTTTATTAGATTAAAGCTTGGTTGTAGTTTGTGACATTTTTAGTTAATTCTTATTGTTATCAGTGCCTCTGATTTGCATTTTTTTACATTCTTAAGAGTCTGTTGGTGGGACAAAGCTATGGAAGGGGAAATTACCAGTTTGTGAATCTTGCCTTTGAATCTGGGAAGCCAGTTAGCTGAGTGTCAGAGGATTTCAGTCATGCCCTCCAGTGCTTTCCACTGAACCACTTTTTGCTGTCACTGGAAAGACCCAAACTAGGGACAACAGGTTCTATGGGATGGAGAATCCTGTAAGCAGCTTTGCTAGTCTAGTTACTGTCCTTTTAAACTTCCCTTTCATCCTTTTGGGCTCAGTTGATAAGATCTTTGTTAATAGGTCCAGTTGTGAACTGAAATCACTGCACCAGGCTTGTCCCAGCCCTCAAACTCACTGTTTTATTGCTTGATGGTCTTTGTAGAAAGGCAAACAAGTGCAAGCAAATCCAAGAAGCCTGTAGAAGTGCCGCAGTGTGAAAGATATGACCCTTTTATCACTGCAGCCGTCATGTCATCTTAGTTGTATTTTTGTTTTCTCCCTAATTTGCAGTTTTCAGAAGAGCAGTTGAAAGGCAAAGATGGCATATTTAGATTGCATACATCCAGAGACACAGTCCCTTGATTGTTCTGTTTCTGAGATCCTTTCTTTGCCTGAGTGAAATAATGCTTAATCCCCTGTAATCCCTGCTAACTTGCTGATGGTGAACATGTCTTTTCTTGCCACTCTGAGGAACTTTATGTCTGCCTTTGCCTTATGTCTTCTTCATGTTCTCCCGGTCCTGTTCCTTCTCTCAAGCGATGTCAAGGACTGACAAGGCATCCCATTAGTGTGATGGTGTTCTCATCTTCTCTCTAGACAAAAGCCTTTGATGGCTCTTGCAGTGCATGTAACTACTGCTGGGCCTCTTCAGCTATTCATGCTGTTTTGTGTCCATGATGTTTTCATACCTAGCCTAAAATGGCTATAAAGACTTAATTTTGAGACATGCGTGTTATTTTCACAGCAAAATAAATTAAACTTAATAATGCTGGCTTGACCTTTTTTTGTTTTCTCCTTGTGTGTTGCTACCACAATTAAAACCAGTCATCAAGGCTAGGGTATTTCAGGGAGAGGATGGGAATATAATTCCCAGCAGAGTAGTGGAATTGATAAATTCAGCCTGGGTGGCTTTTGAAATAATCTTCTGCTCCTCATGGTCTTATAATCATTTTTCTGATGCATTTATGGTTTGTACCCTCCATTTATGGTTTGACCTCCAGTCTCTTTGGGGATGTCTGCACAATGGGGAAGGGAATAGTGAGTGTGGAAGTGAGGTGAATTCCAGACTCCAGAAAGCAGTTACAGTTTTAAAGGCTGGAGGCAGATCGTGCAATAATGTCTAACTAGTTGGAGATGGGGTTAAGACTTCCCTTCGGATACCTTCCTTCAAACCGCTGATGACATTTTCAGACAACAGGCTCCTACCTGAGCATTTCTCATGTGTACGTATTCTCCCATTACAGACACCCACTATTTGACCTGTCGGATCCAGGAGTG
Organism: Mesitornis unicolor; assembly: GCF_000695765.1. NCBI lineage: Eukaryota > Metazoa > Chordata > Aves > Mesitornithiformes > Mesitornithidae > Mesitornis > Mesitornis unicolor. The sequence goes on from NW_010199399.1 coordinate 8,936, forward strand.
CTTGGAGACCAAAAGGAGTGGGCCATTTTCACGCTCCATTGACATCAGCTCCCTTGTTGTTCAAGATGAATATATCTTTCTCCAGGTATGTTGACTTGATACAAATGTGACATGGATTCTGCCTCCACGAGGTGTTTTTTCTGTGCAAGAAATGAGGCATATTCTTAGGACAAGTGAATGGGACCACAAGCGGTAAGAGCTGGGAGTCTATATCTGCCTGCTAGAGACTGGCGATTACAGTCTGGGATAAAGCAGTTGATCCCTCTGCTCATTACTTGTCTCATGGTGAATCAGATATGTTTTGAAAGTTCATTCATCAATAGTCATAAGGGTCCATAAGTTTCACAGAAGCTGTACCTTGCTATTGTTGTAGCTACTTGGAAAATACAAAGAAGCTAGTGATGAACTCAAGAGAAAAGAGGAGAAGAAAGGAAAAGTGCAAATGATAATTTTAATAAAAGGAAAGGTTTATGCTGATTTGACAGTCAAGTAATGCTAATGGAGTGAATAAAGATTTGCAGTACGAGGTAAAATAGCAGAGAGATTGGAAAAAGGTGTTATAGGGCAACTTCAAAGTGGAGGATGGCTGTAAATTTGTCAGCTAGTTGAAGATGGTTTTGGAGATGTGGAGAAAGTGACAGAAATTGAATGAGAAACTACTTCTTTTGAGATTTTCTGAGAATACATGAGCCGAATGGAACAAGACCATTTCTCTCCATTACATGCCTGCAGAAGTGTGAAAATGAGTAGTATAGTATGGAAGAACATATCCTGAAGATGTGCCCTTTCGTTGAAAACTGGGAGCCAGGCTGCAGTGATTCCAGATCATAGAAAGCTCAGGAAACACAGAGATTACAGACCCAGTGATGTTAGCTGCTTGTCACCAATGCTGAAGAGGGGGGACGATATGAAATGAGATGGAGCTTGGATCCAGGTGGTACAGAAAAGACATATGCTTCCCTTTTTGAGCAAGACTGGATTACGTTAAGCTCCTATTTTACTTTATTGAGGGAACATTTTTCTTGAATGCATCCAGATTGTAAGTTCTGCTCTGCTTATTGTGAAATTGTTCTTAGAAGTGAGAGTTTAAGTGGGAAGGCTGATAATTCTGTGCTGGGATTAGGTGGAGGACTGAGTCCGTATGACTTGGGAGGACTGCAATGTGGAAACTGCATGCACTTGAGAAACATTGGCAGACTTCTCTTGTGAGTAGGGAAGTCTGCTGCTCTGGAGATGACTGATTGCTATGGGAGCCAGAGTTCCCCTCATTCCCCCATGAAAACTAGCCTGCTGCTGCTTCCTTTGGCATCATTAAAGGGCTGGAGCACCTCTCCTACAAGGATAGGCTGAGAGAGTTGGGGTTGTTCAGCCTGGAGAAGAGAAGGCTCCGAGGTGACCTTGTAGCGACCTTTCAGTACCTGTAAGGTGCCTATAAGAAAGCTGGGGAAGAGCTGTTCACTAGGGCATGTAGAGATAGGATGAGGGGTAATGGTTTTATACTAGAAAAGGGTAGTTTTAGGTTGGATATTAGGAAAAAGTTCTTCAATATGAGGGTTGTAGATCACTGGAACAGGTTGCCCAGAGAGGTGGTGGAGGCCTGATCCCTGGAGGCATTCAAGGTCAGGCTTGATGGGGCTCTGAGCATCCTGATCTAGTAACAATGTCCCTGCTTACTGCAGAGGGGTTGTAATAGGTGGTCTTTACAAGTCTCTTCAAGCCCAATACATTCTATGATTCTATGATCATGGAGAGACCTGCTTCTAGAAAATACTAAGAATGTACCTTTGTAATTTAGTAAGTTACGATTTGACTAGAGGCAGTGGCTCTCCAATCATTAAATTCTCTGTTCTCCAATGAGTATTGTAGAGAGACTCTTTTAATCTATTGGTTTATGTCTGTGGCTGAGGGTGTTGTGGAACATCCAATTCTTTATGGCTAGCATGAGGCCTTACAGATGTTTCTCCTGCCACAGCTCCCACCTGTGTTAAGACAAGGCTCCTCTGTTGGTCTGCCTGATATGCACATTGCTCTGCCCCAAGTTAGCAGTGAGCGACTCAAGCTAATAGCTGCTGATTGCTTCAGGTTTAAAAAAAAAAAAGTGTGTGTGTGTGTGTATACAAACACATGCATGTATGCATATGTATTACTTTAAGTGCCTTGACTGTCCTTAGCAATGTTTTTTTATAGCAATATTTTTTATAGCTTTATGGGTGTTTGAAGTTAAAATGTTTTATAACCTTGGTTTAAAAAAACATTAAATATACACACTGGGCATTGCCGCTGCTTTGGGCAGGAGACTCTTTCTTTCACAGCCTGTCTATCACATTACCTTTTTTCTGCATCACATGTGTGGGATTTCTGCCTGTCCAGCAGCCTGTCAAAAGCTGCTACAGAAACTGGGCAGGGATTGAGTCCGTGTAGTGCTCGAGCAACAGGCAGGCACTTGAGATTCACAGCACACACTGCTGTGAGCTGAAGGTGTGTTAAATCCACCGTGTCCAGCATACCGTCGATGGGCTTTGCAGAGTGTTTGCTCAGTACATATGTAGGAGTGCTGATATGGCCTGGATGTATTAGTTTCACAAGCCATGTGATGTAGCTCCCTATTATGGGATGTGTAAGATTCACTGTGTGTGCAATGTCTCATGCATATCATTCTGTCTGGATAATCTTGGACAGAAAAATGGGAGCCAGCTCTTTTGAATTTCAAATATTAGACATGAAAAAACAAATATCAAACTAAATGTTAAGAAGCTGGTGAGGTTTAATAGCTGCATAAAGGAGAGGTGCATGAGTTCTGATCTGTCTGTGCTGGAACAACTCAGAAGTAATGTCATGGAGTAGAGAGAGGAGCTCGTTTTTTTTAATTTTCATCATGAAAACAGTAGACTTTTAGTCTAAACCAGTAGTCCGTGTTCCTCTAAAATTAATGGAGAGATCAAAACCTTCAAGGGAAATTTATCTTCTTCCGTTTACACGTATTGCAGGATGCTTTGCTCATTAATATTAGACGGAACCTAAGTATAACTGAGAGAAGACCCCTAACTTTTTGACAGCTAGAATTAGGGAAGATGAATTGATATCAGTGTTTTAGGTTATCTGCATACAGTTATTTACTAGTGAATATCCATTCTAATCAAGTTGATGAACAGGGCTGTAGTGTAAGATTCTTGGGAAGCATTAGCCTGTGGACTCAAAGCAAACGTGGTACTATAGTGCATAATGCATAGGGGAAAGAAGAATATGGAAAATCTTACAGTGTCATTATAAATCAATGATTCCTTGTCATATGTAATGGTGTTGTGCAGCACTTCTGAAGGGACCTTGCAGAACTGCAGTACAAAGAAAAAGAATGAGAATGATGCTGTCATGGAAAAAAACTTGCCCATGGAGAGAATTTGAAAGGATTGGAACTGGTTACCAAGCAAAAGAGATAAATAACATAACACATGATGAAAAATGTAAAAGGTAATGAAGAAGGAAGGAAGGAAAGAAGAAATAGCTACTAAGAGAGAGTAGGAAGAATTCTTATGAATAAAGCAGTAGGTGATCACTCTGAATTTATTGATTGACTTTCTATTTGATTGATCAATAGTTATTTGAGGATGCCTAGCACATCACTAAGATTGGATAATTCTGCATAAATTGATACATTAAGAGAAAATCCTGCCCTCTATTTTATGTATAAGTTTTCATTTCACAGGATTGCTCTGATGTTGCCAGGAGCCAGTATCATCATTATCTTTCATGGTTAATACTTAAAATTCATGCAGTTTACAAAGCAGGTCATTTATTTATGAGAAAACCTTGGAATATATCTGAAATTATTTACTGTACCAAAAAGGAGCTAATATGATGAGCAACTTTGCCATTTAGGTCAGTGTCAGTTGTGTTCAATTATATAGCTATGCAGTAATGGAGCCCATACTTTCTCTACAGCAGCAATGGGTCATTCTCTATAGCTGTACCACGCTTTTCCTTATTGGTGCCTTTGAGTACTCAATACTGAGCTGGTATCGCTTTTTAAACTTATGTGCAGGGATAACCTGCAACTGTCTGTAAGATTTGAATTCCTGACAATTATCTGAACTGCTACGGTACTCTCATGTGCAGAGCTTATATTATAAAAATCAGAGATCAAAGATAGCTGTTTGTTTTATGTTTGAATCTAGTCTTGATATTTTGGAGAATTTCTATGGTAAAAATAAATCATGGAGAATTCTGGGGAAAATATTTTTCAAGCAAGTCTCATATCAGGCTTTCAAGTGGAATTGCCCATGTTGCTGTAAAGAGTCTAAAATGCAATACACTTAAATGAAAATGGGGATTATTTTTCAGGAAATTCTGTTTTGAGTGAGAAGGCATTGTTTGGAAAAAAACTTTTTCTCTAAGTAAACAAATAACATTGGTGCTACTTAGTTCTTTAAAGACTAAAGAAAAGTGCAGGAATGATCTATGTATGTTTTCCTGCTAACAGATAAAAAAAATTTCCACTGAAAATGCAAGAAAGCATGAGCAAATATCATCACTTATTGCAGGGAGTGAAGAGAGTTTGGGCCAAGAAAGTCTCAGTACATTGTTGCTTATTTGTGGTGGTCTGAGAACTCCTACTCAGTATATGAATACAGCAGTGCCTTCATTGGAAATCAGCTTTGCTCTAGGACAGGGGTTTCTGCAGAAAGCAACATTCTTGTGGACAGACCTACAGCTGCCATAGGGAGCTAATTATTGCTAAGTTAAAGTAGTTGTTCCCAGTTATCTGAAGGTTGTGTGCAAGCTGTCTCAGGTGAAACAGCTCAGTGGTTCTGCTGGGTGCCTGGAGAGCTGTGTTGGACACGCCTGGCACTAGCAGGGACTGATGACATTCCCAAGGCACTGGTGCAGACCCGTGTAAGGACTATGTTTTCACACAGATCCCTAGGTATCCGGAGAGGGGCAATAATAATGATGAAACCTTTCAGAATGTGTGGCATGAAGACTGCTGGCAGTTCTGTTCTTATAGTGCTGGTGGCCTAAGGAGGTGAGTGAGACAAAGTTTACACAGAGAGGTAGTATTTTTTATGACATTAGAATTCATTGAGTTAGAAAAGGGACAGATAAGCTTTTGGGCATACTCATGAGATCCTAAGGAACTTGAGGAAGGATTTGATATCTGAAATTGTCCTTTCTTTTTTTCCCAGTTATAGATGTAGGTCTCATAAAATATGTTTTCTCTCCCTGTTAATCTTGTTGTGTTTTCCTTGCATAAACCCTTCAGTATGTAGCCTTCCTCCCAGACGTCATACCTGTCTAGCTCAGCATCCCATTAACACTGTCCCCATTCCTCCCTTATGCTTTTGTCTCCGTCAGCACTTGGAGACCTTCAAGGTAACTTTGCCCTTTCTGATTTGAACTGGCTGTAAGTCAGTGCAGAGATGTGTGGATGGGTGATCAATGTCTATCTTGATTTTTTAATTTTTTAAAAAATGTCTTTATTTTTCTCTGATATGGTGCAGACTCTGCCATCTCAACAGAGTGCAACTGAAGTCAATCTGAAATGTAGCTCAAATTTTCAGCACTTTCCATGACATTGACAAGGCTACTGGGCATAGAAAACTCATCTGAGACTTAGAAGCTGATACCTGGATTGAATTCTGGGGTGATGCTTGTTTTCTCTAGCAGGCCAAACAAATGTCTTTGGAGATGAACATTCTCAGATCTGTCTTTGGCTGGTGATGTTTCCTCAGAAGGACAAGGAACGACAAGGAATGACACCTGTAAGCTCTGATTGAAAAGGGCTTGCTATTTGCATCTAGACCTTGCTCCATTTCCACATTAAATGTGAAGTTGTTTGCACCATTAACCAGAGAGGCATGCTGAGAGGCAGTACATTATCACTTTCCAAGGCCTTTAAAGAGTGGGAACTTGGGTGCTCCTTCCCTTTTCCACGCACATGGAATAATTTATCAAAGTGTTTAACTGCAGGATGAAATTCATAAGAGGATTTTGTCTCTTACCTGGTCCTTCCTACCATATCTCCTATTGGGAAGCTTTCTTGGCAGCTTTCTATGCCATTTAATTTGTGATTCAGTCCCTTGGGAACCCTGGGAAGTTAACAGCTCTCTCTTGACTCCAGATTCCTTCAGATCAGGTTGTGCTGGAACATTTGATGGTCCCATGTCCAAAAAGCTAAGCTGCTCTGGTGGTTGCCCTTTTTTTGAGGTTGATGATGAAGGAAGGAAGGAGCATGAGGTGAGCTGGGAAGAGAGAGAGATAGTCTTGGCTGTGGTTTATAATCCTCCTGAATGAGATTAGGTCTATGGTGTTGCCGTTTAGGAGCAGGGGATGGTGATTACTCACAGCTTGCACATGCAGCAGTGTGGGAGCAGCTACAGTTCTAGTAAATGGCAGGAATTCCATGTGGAAAGCGAAAAGTTTAAGTGAAAATGCTATTCTTTGATACTGATGACATGTCTGACTCTCACCTTCTGAAGTGATTTTGCATTTAGAAGACTTTTGCTTAATTCAGAGAGTTGCACAGCAGGGCAGTGCCTCAGCCTGCTCACTCGCATGAGTGAGAATGAGCAAACCTGAAATTTCTGAAGATATTGTGTTGTGCAGCTAAGTGGGACTCCTACAGTAGACATCTGAATAATTCCACTGGCTCAAAGGAGCAAGCACTTCTGCTGAAAGCTCTCGAACCAATTCAGTCCTCTTTTGCATCAGAAATTCTCCTTAAAACATAAGATGTCAGTATTAACCCACAATCACTGATAGCTTCTTATAGAACCGGTAGATAATACGGCATTTTTTGGATGCCTGGAGTCTCATCAGTGTCCAAAAATTTCAGCTGAAGTAATTTGATGGAAAATTGTCCCCCCCAACACCACTTTTTTTTAATCAGAATCAAAATCCATTTTTGACAAAGTGGATATGGGTTTTTTTGAAATATTTATTATTTATACCCTTAAAACTGGTGTGCAGGGGAACATTTCTCTTTGTGGTTTTATAGAAGGGAAAAAAAAGTTTCTAATTCTAAATATGTCTAAGCATAGCTCAGAAAAGTAGTTTATTACTATTACTGGTTGTAACTGTGTTTGTTTAGGAAAATTTGGAAGTGCTTATGTTTAGTAGGACATAAGTGTATATTTCAACTTTATTGGGTATTTAAACTAGGCTAAATGAGCATATTTGCTGAATCACTCAGTTATCAGATGAGTAGACCAACCAGCAGCAACAGCTGAGATTATGCCAATTCATACAGACTCCTTACTTCAGTTCCCAAGCTGTCAATTTAATAACTTAAATAAGTAGTTAATTTTCCCAGGAATAAAGAAAGGTAAAAGATTTTTAAAAAAAAAATTTTTTTTTGGTAATATGAAACTTCTCAGCAGTGAAACAAGATAGGAGTGGAGAAATTAAACTTTGATTTCCTGGTCCAGAGCCTTCTCTTTATTTTCATAGAAGCTAAATACACCATTTTCAAATATAAATTTCTTTCCTCTATTTTTTAACTAGAAGCCAGAGGTCTTAACAGAAATCAATCCATCCAATTTATTTTTAACTTCACCCTGCTTAGCTACGATTGATTTTTATCTTTGCGATCGATGGTAGAGAAAACGGCTTGGCGGGACAATGGAGCACTCTCCAACTTGTAGGGTTTGGTCTTTGAGTCTTTTATTGAAGAAATCATTAAAAGCTTATTATGAAACTAATAGGATGAAGACGTTTAAATGATGAACACGATTACACCTGTTTTACTGGTGAATAATGCCTGCTACAGCTGATCTTCTCTTACCCCTATTTGAAATGCTGGACAGCACTCCAGTGGGGGAAATTAATCCATACAGATGAAAGAAAGTGCATCCCAGGTGCTGGTTAAAAGCCCTTCTTAAAGCAAGGCAGGCCATAAGTAGTCAGCTACTTTCCTATTCACTACTGGGTGATTTTCATCCATTTCTAGCACTGTTCCATCTTTGCTCTGCTAAATATCAGATTTGGAACTTGAACTTGAATATCCATTGATTAAAAAATTATTAACATTTTCCATTATTTATATTTACTTTGTTTCTAGGTCTTGTACTGTACTTTCTTTTATCACTCTCTCCTTTCCCCTCATGTTGTCTGATTTATCAGCAGCGTCTGCAGCTGAAGATGTAAAGGATTACCTTGGCAGACTCATATGTTTCCTCTGAAATCCTTCAGAAGGAGATGTAATGTTTACAATTATGCTCCCCTCGCAAGTCGGTTTCTGTGTGGGCAGTGTGCATTTGCAGCTCTAATGTGGCTTCTGTTTTGGTGTAACCATGCACATTTTCTGCAGGAGTTGCTTTTAAAACAAATCTGGTATTTTTTTTTCAATATTCCTCTGTCTGATAGCTGTGCCATCATAGCACTAAGGGTAGAGGGAAGTGGGCCAGTATAATAAATGCTCCTTTGTCTTAGCAAATTTTCAACAATGGTTCTGACACTGTAAGAAGTGGCATATTTTCAAAGCCTGCTGAATTTACCAGGCAGCTTGCGGGTGCTTTGCACAGGGAAACACTAATCTGTATGTCTCTGCAGTACAGAGAGACATATCTCCTCACACAGAGGGAATTGCATATTGCCTTAATGACTGTGCAGAAGGTATGATATTAATGAAAACCACAGGGTGGTAATTCAGACTAGATGGTACCTATCAGGATGTGATTTATGCTAGGGCAGCGGAGAACCTCAGTACACAGAAATATCCAGAAGATGGCTTGTCCTGGCAATGGTGGATGAGTCAAATGTGGCTGGCACTGGAGTTAAGTTTGGGAGAGGAGGCACAAGTTTTCAATCCTTATGCTGGCAAACCTGTGCAAGGCCTAGACAGTAGCTGGCTCTGGAGAACACCAAAGTCCCTCGCCAAAGGTGTGAGCATAGCAGCCTGCCTGCTTAACTTGTCATCACGTCCCTGTGCTTTAATCCACCATCTGATTTAGAGGATTTTGTGCCCACAAGAAGGAGAAAGGGTAACTAAAGTTAAAGCAGCTTGGAGGGATGCCAGGGCACCCTATGGAGGTGGAGAACACAGATCCAGGATACTGTTACAATGCTGATACAGTGTTCCTCAACTTTTGGCTTCTACCAACTCATTTTATGTTACTGGGAAGGAAGAAACTCTGTAAGCAAAAGAAGTCAGCCCAGGAAAAAAAGTGAGGGGTTTATTGGAAATAACATCAAAAGACTTACTGCCAAGAAGGAAGTTTAAAATATGGTTCTGTAATGGAGTGAGTTATCATTTACTATCCTTGAAGTGGGAGGTAAATTACAGGAATCACAAATGTCTAAACATGTCTGTTCATTGTGGGTTGATCTGTGTTATTATCAATTTTCTTTTGCTATGAACATTATTAGCAGTTTAAAAATTAGGTTACCTGTTCCAATAACTGTGCAGGGAAAGTGAGATTGTTATCATTGTAAACTGCCCAGGCTGATAAACCGTGCAGGAAGGACCCCTCTGTTCTCTTTTAGCTTACGAAGCATCCACTATTTGCACACTGTCACTGTTTCTCCACCAAGGCTGTGCCTCTAATAAATGGTGTTTCATAGCCAGAATCAGTGCATGTTCCTTTAAGCTTTCTGCAAGTTCTTTGAGCAGCAGGAGGCAGGTGGTGTCTTGCTGAACCTAGGGTTGTTTCAGAGATTTAGTAGTTCAATGTTTGTTACATCAATACCTGCCTTACTTTGGAAATTACAAGTCCTAGCATCAGCTAGCCAGGAAGATGAGAATGAAGCCTGGCACAGTGTGGTCTACAGTTCCTGACATCATCTAAGCTGTCTTTTCATTCTGGGACCTCATAACACATTCTGCTTGCTTTCCAAACTCTTTTAGATGACACATGGGTTTGGGTTTTTTTCTTTTTTTTTTTTTATTTTATTAAGCAGAACATCTATTTAAGGAAAGAAAAAAGAGAAACAAAACCTGCCCTCTGACAAAAAAACCCCTGCCCTCTGACAAAGAGTCATATTCAGTCATTAACATGAGAAATGGCTTAGTGTATTTCTAGACATATCACAGAAATTATGGACATGAATGGATTCCATGACAGATTTTCTGTAATTTTTTGCAGCCTTGTGAACATATTTGTTGTCTTCTATGTTTGATACTCTCTGTTCCATTGCAGGTCAGGAGGGGGGATGAGCCAGCATACTGAAACTTCCAGGGCTTTTAAAGAGAAATTTCTTATGTTTCTAGAAAGTTCTTTAGTGTCAGCCAATGTGAAACCAGACTTTTGTCTTGTAACAAAATGTGGAAATATTAAAGAAAAGTAGTAGGTCATGAGTGGAGAGAAGAGGAAGGAACATAGGTTAAGAAAGACAGATGTGTTTAATGACAAACACATTTGTCCAAAGGAATCATTTCTGCTGGCCAGAAGCCCAATTAAACACATAAAATAGAAATCCAGAAAAAACAGATTAATGAACCAGTCATTAGCAAAGAAGGAGGAAAAAAGATAAACCCAGCTAATTCTGTACTGAACATGACAGATGAGCTCATGGCAAATAATTGGGTGACATTCATCAAATGTGAACTACAAGGAGGCATTAGAGGGCAAAACACTATCATAATCTCTGGGATTTACAGTGTTGGAGAGTTTGCTCATAGGAAAAGGAAAAGTTCATCAAAATAAATTAAGTTGGGCCTTCCAAAATTCATTCTCTACTACAGTGCTTGCCAAAACTTTATTGAAGGCTTGATCATTTTTTGGAACTGTTATAACTGTGCATGTAAATCACACAAAGATGAGGTCCTGGCTGGGAAAAGCTTCATATGGCTCCTGCCAACACAACTGTGGGTGGCTTCATATTAACTGGCTCAGAAAGACCACAGACCACAAAGATTTCTATTTCTAAGCCTTTGTCAAGGTGACCTAGTCCAGGTAGAGGGTGGAAAGGGAGTTTAGCTAATGCATAGTAAACTTGAACAGTGCTTGAATCCTACCTTTCTGCCTTAAAAAACAGACAAGCAAACCATTAAAAATCAAAACAAAAAGCCCCTCTGAATACCAGTTTGCAGGGGCATAAAGCCGGAAAAACTATGTAAAATCTTTTGAGTGTGACAGACTTGGGAGTAGATCTGTCTTGGCACAGAGTGGGTAATTTGATCACCCCTTGATATTTCTGCCACTCTATGCTCATGTAATTAACTTGATTTTTGGACTGTTCCCAGTGTTAATTAGCCATCACAGCATTTACAAAGTATGTAAATATTTACGTCTGCATCTTAAAAAGGAGTTGATGACCATGTCTCAGCCCATCAGAGGAGATGGATCTTGAATTCAGAGTCCTTACCAAGTAGTCAGTGGACACATTCAGTCCTATCTGAACTCTGCTACACATCTTGTGCTGAAATCATGAGTGTTGTAGAATGAGTTCATGTGGCACAGTTATATCGTTTGAGAATTTGGATTTTCCACTGGAGGTCAGAAATAACACCAAGAGAAGAGGGGATATTTAATTGTTCCCTGTGCTGTTTAGGTAGATGACCTAGAAGTGTGGGATCCTTTGGGTAATGCTTGTACAGCTGATAGAGATACAATCACTGAAAACATGAATTTTTGCCTTTGAGTTGGACTAAGCATGAATCAACTGCATACTCTGTTCTTTCCTGTGAAAACTTGATGTTGATGTGGTAGTATTAGATGGGAAAGATATTCTTCAGGAGTAACACTCAGTCCTTTCACCATCTTCACAGCTAGGGAGCAGGACACCAAAATGCTACTGGGTCGGTCTGCTGAGTACATGAAGTGAAAGTCAAGTGGCTTCAGTTCTCTCCCTGTCTCGGCTACTGGCTTGTTTTGAGACCATAGGCAAATTGCTTTAGATTTTCACATCTATGTTTCCCTTAGCTATATGTTGTCTGCATATAGTCTGTTTGCTGTGATATGGGTCGTTCTTCCTTCTTACGCATATATGGTATAATGGTGGTTGGGTTTTTTTCTCTTGGGAGCACTAAATGCAGCTTTGATAACAATACCAGTAAAAATGGGGAACAAGCAGAGTGGGAAGTCTTAGTGTAGAAGCCTGTCCTATTTCTAAACCTTCCTTTCTTTACAGTTCTTCAAACTGTCAATAGAAAAGCGTTATCTGGAGTTGATTAGATGTCAAATTTCATGACCAGTAATATTGTGTCCTTCGAATGACAGCTTCTCTAGGGAAATAAGCCACTATCTGAAGGTGATATCATTGCTGAGAATGTAATTGATACTACAGCAATATTCTATGTAAGCTCATTCTGAAATATCACTGTCAGATAAAAAGAAGTGTATCTAGCAGAGAACCTAGGACCTTTCAGTTAGCTTTATTGGAAACTTAAGAAGCCAACAGATGACATTCCATATAATAGAGCAGTGTTTTGTGTATTGTTTTATCTTAAAACCTGCAAGACTGCCAGAACAGTAGAATATAGAAAATTCACCAATGTAAGCCTCTTGTAGCCAGGCCTGAAATTATGTCGGAAAGAACACCCATAGCAAGACTAAGTGACTAGTGACAGGTTGAAAATCCCGTATTTTACAGTTTTTCAGAGCTAGATTTCATTGATGCACAGCATTTATGTGTAGCCTTTACTGCTCATTTAGTCTGTAAAGCCACAGATTTGGATGTCTGTCGGTTGCCCCCCACATCCTCGTTCAGAGATAGTATGATTTCAGAGAAACTAGTTTTACAGTGACAAAGAGCATTTAGGAGCTTAACTCCATCTCTCCAAGAGCACATTCATTGCATTTACTGTTTGTGTTAAATGGTGCTAGTGTGGATCTCTGCTGTTAGCCACTGTAAAAGGTTGTTGGAAGACAACCCTGGCCCCGAAGGACTTACAGTGCAAACAGACAAAGCTGAGAAGCAGCAAAGAAAAGAGGTGGTATCTGCTCCACACGGGAGAGGAGCAGAAGCACAGAGACTTTAAATGACTTACCCAAGGTAGCTGTGCTGGAACTATGTGATGAAACCAGATAATCTTCTTTCTTTTACTCAAGACCTTAAACTCTATACCCACTTTTCCTTTTTTCCTGAGGTGTTAGAATCATGCTGTATTTGAAGCATGAGACACAAAATGGAAAGTTCAATAGCACAACTTAAATAAATAAATAATGCTCCATCACTCTCACATCTGGGATTTCTTTGGAGTTTTACGGATGCTTTTAGGGACAGCTGTGCAGGTCATAGAAAAGACATCTGAAAGAAGGGTTGTCAAATCCTTTTAAAGGTGTCAGCATAAGGTATCTTGGAAGGATCATCACTCACTCTTTTTGGTGTTTTCACAGGTGACAACTGGTGGAAGAGCAAATTACTATGTGTCATACAGACGGGAACCTTTTGCACAGATTAAATTGCCCAAATACTCTCTTCCTAAGGTGAGTGCACCATTTATGAACACAGACATGCAATATCTTGAATAGCACAGCCTGGCTTATGTTTGTCTATGAGATATCTGTGGTCAGACAGATATGGCGTATTTACTTTAACTTGTAACTGAAAACTTAATAGTTGTGAAAAATTTGTATCTCAAACTCCCAGTGTTGCACCTCAAATTCTTTCCATTTAGGTTGACCACCTGCATAGCACAGATACAGTTTCTTCTGTTTGTCATTAGTGGTAGTGGTGGTGGATTCAGAATGCCTGACCACACACCAACTTTTGGAAATACTGCTGCCATTTTTGGGGAGAAAAAACGTTGTTTATGCTCCCACTTCATGAATTGGCCCTGAAAGCTGCCTCTCATTAAAAAGACAAGTGGAAAGAGAAAATGACTGCCCTGTGATTGTCCTGCTTTATTGACTCATGCTGTCACAGGTTGCTGGCCTGTCATAACACAGATTTGTCAGTGGCCCTGGTTTGGAACTGGTGCATAGTATAAAATCAGGGATATTTTTGTAATTTAAAAATCAAAAGTACTTTTAAGCTAGGTGTCATGGCAAAGTCTTCTAGCCATATAAGGGAGGCTTTTTTATGCTGCATTTAATCACTAGAACATTTTTGCTGTACAATAATAACTATTCTGCCAGAGTTGTACATATGTGAAGCTGGCAATAGGGTAATGCAATATTTCCACTACAAATGGTCAAAACAGATTGAAGTTGTTAGGTGTTTTGCTTTATTTTCACACTGCTGGAATAGGTTGGGTATGTACTTAATCTTCAAGAAATTAGAGCTGTTGGGCAAGAACAAACATCCCTATTTAGTCTTCCTTCACTGAGGGAAATGGCTTATCTCCCACTGATTGCTCTCGATGAGACAGAATTAAGCCCTCAAATGTTTCTTCTCTCCATCCCATGCTGATAGGCTATGTTAGGTCTGTTGGAAATAGCCCCATCTAGTCGTTCCCAACTTTTCATCTAGTACCTGAAGGAGGCTTACAAGAAAGCTGGGGAGGGACTGTTTACAAAGGCCTGTAGTGATAGGACAAGGGGCAATGGTTTTAAACTAGAGCAGGGTAGATTTAGATTGGACTTCAGGAAGAAGTCTTCACTGTGAGGGTGGTGAAACACTGGAACAGGTTGCCCAGAGAGGTGGTGGAGACCCCATTCTTGGATACATTCAAGGTCAGGCTTGATGAGGCTCTGAGCAACCTGATCTAGTTAAGGATGTCCCTTCTCACTGCAGAGGGATTGGACTAGATGACCTTTAAAGGTTCCTTCCAACCCTACACATTCTATGAGTCTATATTGCACAAGGATTAAGTTGCCTCTTAGGCAGGATGGAGATATTGGGCTGATCTACCCCTAGATGTTATTCCCAAAAATCAGGTCACATCGTCCTTTCGGAGACTTCTAGAATTATGATTTCTTGATGCAGAAACAGTGCAAGAAATTAATCAGGGCTCCGTGGCACCCTGGGGAAATTTTAAATAGGTACAAATAGATAAATGAAGTCCCACATAACCACAGTGATTTTTCTTCTAGCTGAAGCAGTGTTAGTTTGTTCAACAATAGTGGCAAGGATGAAGTGCTTCAATACTCATCACCACCATGGAAATAATTTCCACGAGCCTACTTTAAAAGAATACTGAGAAAATGCATTGTCAGATCTCTCTGATGTTAAAACTAAATGAGGAAACCCTTGCTGGACTGTCATACCTTAGTCAAAAAAAAAGTTAGTGGGTGGATTATTTGATAGTCTGTATATAGTAGGATAATGGGTCTCAGGCAAACTCTCAGTAGAAAAGCGTGTTATTAAAAATCACTACCAGCATTAGCTAAAACTGATCCCTATACCTCACCTTCAAGTAAATGTGAACTCCCAGTTGTTCTGAAACTTGTTCTTTACCAGTTGGAAGCACAAGCCCATTAGTTCAGCATGTGGATGGAAATTGTCACTGCTTTTGACTTGATACTACACCACACTTGGTGACTATGAGGACTCTGGGCTTCAAGGTTGTGAATCTTCCCTGAGCGACAAAACTGACTTTCAAATTTATGAATAAAAAATGAAACTGGATGAAATTCCTTGAAGCTACCAAAAATGAAGAAAGCAAAAACCCTTTGCCCAGCTGGTGATCATTAAAAAAAATGAAATGCAGAAAAGTCACAATGGTGGTAATTTATTGGCTTGCTCTAACATAAAATTGTTTAACATACCTATAATTCATGCTCCATCTCCATTCTTTCATAAGTCATGGTAATTACTACATGTCCCAAAGGGCAAAGAAATACAGAGATCCTCAGTAATAGGCCTTTTGTCTTCTTTTAACAGGACATGCATATTATCAGCACAGATGAGAATCAGGTGTTTGCAGCTGTACAAGAGTGGAACCAGAACGATACATACAACCTATATATCTCAGACACCCGAGGGGTGTACTTCACCCTGGCCTTGGAAAATGTGAAAAGCAGTCGAGGACTGGAGGGGAATATCATCATTGACCTTTATGAGGTATGTAGTAAAGGTCACCCTACAAAGAACAGCAACTGCTTGCTACTTCAAGCAAGTGGAAATCTCTTGCCAACCTTCCAGGATCTTCATTTATTTTGGGATCAGCCCAAAGGCATTTACTGGATTTGATGCTGCACTGACTCATGTGGGAATAAATACAGTGAATTTTGTTATAGGTGTGACAACTGGTTGCTTTCAAGTCAATGACTGAGTAGCTATGTGGTGTTTCCAAAAGAAAAAACCAATATCCTTCTTGTCCTAATGTGGATGTCTAGAGAAGGACTCAAAATACTGTTTTTCCCCTTGGACAGCTAGAGACACCTGCTTGCAGGCAGGGAATATGGATTCCATCTTTGTGAGCACTGAACAGTTTATGAATTATAAGCAAAAGTTTATAGGTGCCATTTGCCCAGAGATGACAGCTGGATAACATCTACCCTGAATTATCTTCCAGTCTCATTCATCTGCCAGCCCTTTCAGCCTTGGCCAACAGCAGTCCATGCAGAGCAGTTGTTCTGGTTCCTGGTTTCTTCAGAGCATGCTGGTTCTGGTGTGTCATAACTCGTTGGATGGAAGATCTGCTGAGATTCAGGGTTCAGTGCTTTGCCAGCAACAAACAACTAATCAGTAATCCTGATAGTAATGGCTGCAGGGTGACTTCTACTGTTACATGGAGAAATGTTATTGTAGTTACATGTAGAAGTTAAAATTACACATGTATTTGTTTCATCCAGAATAATGCCCATTTAACAGCATCATCAATTTGTTTATAAAAATACACATAGTTTAAAGCAATGGGAGAAAACTCACAAATAACACATGATCAGTATAAGGGACAGGATTTACATTTTTATTTTCGCATAGTTAAAGATACTTTCCTATCTCTGAAAAAAGATACATTTCTGTGTTGTGATGAACCAGCTAAAATAAACATGCATCGTCTCTCATTCCTGAGCAAACTCTGTATTCCCTAGCTATGCATCATAGTATCTTTACTGTTAAATGCTAATAGAGATTTTCACAGGGTCATTCAAAGGGTAGTGTAACTCAGGGGGCTTTAGAGTATGAGGATTTGTATCCTGGCTGTTGCCTGGAAGTTGCAGATTTGCAGCAAGTTTCTTCTTCCTTTCTCACTTTCACAGCTGTACAACAGAGACCAGATTCAACACGATATCTTCTTGGGAACATTTTGCCAGGACCATATTCTGCTCTTAATGGGTTCTGCTGACAAAAATCAAAACATTTGGAACAACTGGGTTGAATTTGACAGAATTTGGGAGTGAAAAGAAAGGGAAGAAATCAAGTTTGCAAAACATCAGTGTTTCAGCATATTCAGGACTTCCATCTTTTGTGTGAAAGGAAAAAAGATCAACACAAAAAGATCCCACACTGCTTCTAATGTGAACTGCTGTCTCCCACATCACGGCAATCTGGGCAGGGAGTGGGGCAGACCATATCCTCAAGCTCACAAAGTTCATGTGTGACATGGTGCATGCTGTACCTTCAAGCACATCATCAGCCTGTCTGCAGGCACTGTCTGAAATCCAGAAGTGGGCTGTCCCATAGGGATTTGCACTGTGAACATCCTTGTCTTTTTCTTCCAGAGAAAGAGGCTGCACGAGGCCCTTTCAGTTGTGTAGGCATCATCAAGATGTACTTGTGATGCCATTCACAATCTTCTAAGGCTGGATTGAGATGACTTTATTGCTTTTTCAGAGACCTTCCACTCCTGAGATTGCTCAGATGGGCCTTACTTTTGGCCTGTTCTTTCGATGTATTTTTTCATCTCTCTCCATTTTTCCTAGGTAGCAGGGATCAAAGGCATATTCCTGGCTAACAGGAAGATAGATGACCAAATCAAGACTTTCATCACATACAACAAGGGCAGAGACTGGCGTTTGCTGCAGGCACCGGACACCAGTCTAAGAGGAGATCCAATAGTTTGCCAGCTGGTGAGTGGCAGACCTTTTCTAAAGCACAATTGATTTGTTCAGAGCTACTTGTTTTAGTCACTAGGTTAACAAAACTCTCCTTGTGTTATTTTTTTCTCGTGACTTGCTGGGTGTTAAATGAACTAAGTAGATTTTGGTTTTTATACCTTCATAAATTTTAAAGGAAAATTCTGACCATCTTTCTTGAACTTTTTAATTGAACTGAATTGTGGAATTTAATTTTTGGAAAAAATGTTCTAGATCAGATTGCTGGTAAAAACAAGTGCAGACATGCTTGTTTGTAATGCAGTGTTCTCTTGTTCTCAGCTATTTTTATGATGCTTATTCAGAAAATGAACATATGCTGCTATTTGTAACGGTGCTAAGAGCAGGGGGGTCATTTTTAGAAGGGTTGGAGCATCTGTGTGCAGTTGCCAAGTGTTCACAGAATCACAGAATATTAGG
>NW_010199400.1:0-5678 GCF_000695765.1 Mesitornis unicolor
GGGGTCCCCGCAGCGCCCCCCGCGCTCCTCCAGCCCATGGGAAGGGGTCTCAGCTCCGCGTGCAGACCTCGGAGACCCCCAGGGGTGAGAACCAAACTCCTGCCGCCCTCAAGTACCAACACCCAGGTACAGTCCCCAAAGCCCCTTCCCCAGCCTCGGGTCTCAAGCAAAGCCCGGAGCTGCTCCTGGCTTTCAATACCACACGACACTGTCACCACTCCTGACTCAGAAACCACTGTTTCTCCTCCTGCATCCCAGTCCTTTGGCCGTGTCTGGGGTAACACATCCCAAACAACCACAGGCAGCAGGAGCTCTCCCGGATGGCAGCGGGCATGAGCAAAAGTGCTGTGTTGGAACAGCCTCCCCCAGTAGCTGCCCTCAGCCCCCCAGTTGCACCCCCCAGGGTGGGTCTGCTCCTCACCCACCACCTCATCCTGCTGCCTGGGTGCACCCAGTCCCCAGCAGCTTCCCCAGCCAGGCAGAACACAAGGGGAGCAAAAGACAAACCCTTATGTACTTTCTATCCACTCATCCTCTACATGACACCTAAATTGACAGTTTCCAGTCCCCAAACGCACCCTACCTGTTTGGAGGGCTCAGATCCAGGCCTCTGCTTCCTCCCTTCCAGCACTTCCTCCCTCTGCACTCAAGCAGGGCAGCACCAAAAAGGCCTTAAGGGGCATGGGGGCTTTTATCAGGTGCCCCCAATCCCCTCCACCCAGCCCCACCTGCACCATCTGCTCAGGAATCACCTGGCTCCTCCACCCCACGGCCGGGGAGCAGCTCAGGGCACGCCGGTAATGGACCCCGTGGGGCTGAGGGACCCCTCGTGTGGGACAAAGTGTGACATTCCTGACCGAAATTCCAGTGGCACCCCTGAGAAATTTGCAATTTTAATTTCCATTTTTTTAAATAAAATACAAAGAAGGCAAACGCCCCAGCCCCTGCTTGCCTGCCCAACCTGCTCCCCCAGCCCAGACTCCCGGCAGCCGCCCAGTGCCACCCATGGGTGTTCGCTCACCACAGGGCACATCTCTTTTTCCAAAGGCTGGGTGCCCCAGTGCCACGTTTGAGACAAACAGGGCAGCTCCACTGCCCAGTGACTTCTCTGTGCTCGTGATCTCTGTTTCTTGGCCCCTGCACGGAGTTACTGGTGCCCGAGGGTGGGAAGAGCAGCCTTGGCAGGGCCCATTGTCCCCAGTTGGGTGCTGGGACCCAATGTGCTCATTGCACATTCTCCTGGCCGCTGTGGAGGATCAGCGAGGTACCCACGACCCGGAGGGTGCTGAGCAGGGGACACGGCGGCCCCAGAGCAGCCAGAACCCCTGGGGCACATCTGGAGCACATCTGCTTTTGGGACAAGCGCCTGGGGCGCTGCTGGTGCCAGAGCCGTTGCAGTGAGAGGGGCAAAGGTGCTGTTCTTTATCTGCGCCTCATGCTCCTCAGATAGCGAATATCAAAATCCCTGGGGACACTCCTGTGATCAGCGTTCCCCCGAGATTAGAGCCGTGCTTCCTCCTCTGCAGCCTCTTCCCTCCCCAATGAACACGATAGCTTATCGGGCCCTTCCCCTGCGCCGGCAGGGACGTGCCCCTCCCAGCACACTGAAGATTTAGGGCTTTCCCTTGGCTCAGTGAGCGATATCGTCTTTATCGTGGAGCCCTTTACACCCTGGCTTCCTGGCAGGTCCCTCTGTCCTCGCTGCAAGGACGGCGTCCAGGGACAGACCACAGCCCCGGGAGCTGCAGTCTCCAGCTTCGCAGCCCCACGCAGCCCAGTACAGTCCATTACATTCCAGCACTGCCCCACACAGCCCAGTACAGCCCAGTGCAGTCCATTACATTCCAGCACTGCCCCACGCAGCCCAGTACAGCCCAGTACAGCCCAGTACAGCCCAGTGCAACCCATTACATTCCAGCGCTGCCCCATGCAGCCCAGTACAGCCCAGTACAGCCCAGTACAGCCCAGTACAGCCCCACAGAGCCTCCAGCTTTGCACCCCCACACAGCCCAGTACAGCCTTGCACAGCCCCACAGAGTCCAGTACAGCCCTGCACTGCCCAGTACATCCCAGCACTGCCCTACACAGCCCAGTACAGCCTCACACAGGCCTGCAGAGCCCCGCAGAGCCCAGCACAGCCCTGCACAACCCAGTAAAGCCCAGTACAGCCCAGCACGACCCCAGCTCCCAGCAAAGAGATCTCCCTCGCCTGCTGTCAGACCAGCACCCACCCCATGCCCACCTTGGCTCAGGGCTCAGAGCGGGCTCCATCCCCTTGCACCCTGGGTTCTTTTCCCCCACCCAAAAACAAAGCTCCCAAGGCTGTGCCCTGGCTTGTGTGAGTGTGAGGTCCCTGGTGGGATCACCCGATGCTCTCGCAGTGTCCCTGCAGGATTATTCTGTCTCACAAAACACAAGCACAGAGGAAGAGGAGGCTGAGATGTCAGTGCTCCCTGAGGAGCTGGTCCAGAGGGGATGCTTAGGGATGCTCCGGTCCAGAATGAGACTGCAGCCCATGGCAGGAACCTGGAACTCATCTGCCCCACTCACATTTTGGGGAGAAACACCCAGGAATGGCCCTGGGCAGGGCTGGGGAAAGCAATGGGGATGGCTGTGCTCAGCAAGGGATGGGCAATGAGGGAGCGAAGCACCAGGGGATAAATCTGGAGCCTGAGCAGAGGGAGATCAGCAGCGACGCAAAGGTGGGGAGTTCAGGCCCTGGGGAATCAAGTCAACCTCTGCTAGATAAGGCTATAAAAGTCATACAACTCAGTTTTGCTGAGAAATGAGTCGTCAGCAGTGATTAAACCCCAGAGAAGTCATAAAAACAACAGATACTGATAAAATGAGATACTGATACGGCAGAGCTCAGCAGCGGATGAGCATCGCCCCTGCCATGGGGACATGCGGTGATGGGGCAGGGGGCTCACCCCACGGAGCATCCCTGGGGCTGCTGCACGGCTGGGATCCAGGAAGGAGCCTCATGCCCTGGTGTGGAGCTCCACAGGGCCTGGGGTGAACCCAAGCTCCTTCCTGAGCCCCTGAGCACCTCTCTGAGGTGGCCAAGCATCCCCCGGATGGGGCTGAGCTGCTTTTTGCAGCTGAGTTACTGACAAAGGGCACCGAGAGCCAAGAGCGTGGCAAGGGCACTGCAAGGGCCTGCATGGGCAAAGTGCAGCAGCTAAGGCAGGTGGGGGGATGCAGGTTTTGCATGGGGGACACAGGTTTTGCATGGGGGACACAGGTTTTGCATGGAGGACGCAGGTTTTGCATGGGGGGGATGCAGGTTTCACATGGGGGATGCAGGTTTTGCATGGGGGGGACACAGGTTTCGCATGGGGGATGCAGGATTCACATGGGGAGACCCATCTTCATCATGGGCTGCAGGAGGCGGCCTCTCCTTCCCGCTCCCAAGCACCGAAACAGCACCCGGTGCCACGGATGGAGGAGGCAGATTTGGCACTGGATCCGTGAGGAAAGCTCAGCTAATCTGCTGTGGTCAGGCAAAAAGCCAAGGGGGCTCGTTCTGATACCGAGTGCTGACTGATACAATGCGCCCGATCAGCCGCAGGAAGATTAGATAAGGACTGACCTTAGTCCCATCCCATGCGTATTAATGCGAGCTCTGTGGGTGTCCAGGCTATCCCAGCTTAAGGCCATGAAGATGTTCCCTTCCCTGGGGCTCCTTTTCGCTGCCCTTGCCTTAGCGAGAGCCGTCCCCGTGCAGCGAGCATCCCCCCGCAGCAAACTGCTGCTGGTGTCCTTCGACGGCTTTCGGTGGAACTACGACCAGGACGTGGACACCCCCAACCTGGACGCCATGGCCGCGGAGGGCGTGAAGGCGCGGTACATGACCCCCGCCTTCATCACCATCACCAGCCCCTGCCACTTCACGCTGCTGACCGGTGAGTCCCCGTCGGCGGAGCAGCACAGGGAACAGCAAATCGGGGGGTTCTGCGTCAGTAAGGACCCCAAGTCAAGCAGCCGCCCAGCCTCAGCAGCACGCTGGCCTTTAGGGCAGAGACACAGCAATGGTTAAGAAAGTGATGGAGCTGAACCCGTGTTTGTCCCAGGTAAATGGCACTGGATGCTGTAGGGATTACGCAGCCATCGCCCATATGATGGTAGGAATTAGGTGGAGGCCACCCCAACAGGGCTTAACCCTCAGTTCAGCTGTAATAACCGATCAGATTGACTCCTCCTCCTCCTCCTCCTCATCATCATCATCATCACTACTACTATTACTATTACTATTACTACTACTATTATTATTGTTATTATTACTGTTATTGCTACTATTATTATTACTAATATTATTGTTATTACTACTACTATTACTGCTACTTTTACTATTATTTCTACGTATATTTATTTGTATTTATTCCCAACGCATGCAACCTGCAGCTCGAGCTGGGTGCCTCACACAGGGACCTTTCCCGTGGGCATTTACAGATCTGTGGGTCCCTGCTGGCACTTCTGCTCCTCTGGGCACCCTTTCTGTCGCTGCCCTGAGACATTTCCCTCTTTTGCCACCAGACAACCTGTAGTTAAAGTTTACTTCTACTTCCCCATCCACTGGAAAACAAAGATTAAAGTACAGCTCATGCAACCTACAGCTTCATTAATTATATTTCCTAGTGCTAAGCCCCGGCACAAATCAGTGTCCCACTGCAGCATCTTCCCTTGGTTTGCATTATTTACATTATATAGGTGCCGAATATCGATAGGCTCTAATCTGTGCACACATCTGAGTGCAGCAGAACGACAGCATTGCAGCCACGCAAACATGATTACAAAGACCCAAACACAAAATAATTCTCCACCCAATGCTCTGCTAACCTGGATCCCCCGGCAGCGAGAGGAGAGGCAATGGCAGCAGGAAGGGGCAGAACTGAGCCTGTGTTTATCAGAGGTAAACAGCCCCAGAGCAACCCAGCGGCCCCTCCGATGAGATAAATGATTTTTCAGGCAAGGGAGATGCACTAAATTGAATCTTTCTGGACTTCAGTAGCGCATCTGATGCAGCGCCACACGGGAAAATCATTCGTTGAGATGGAGAAGATGAAGATGAGTTCAAAAACCTGTGGCGCGGGGAAGGGAAGGGAAGGGACGGGCGGGTGATGCTGGGAGGAGGTTGCCAAGCTGAGGGAGGCAACACGGGGACTCCTGAAGAATCGATTTTGGAGCCAATCTTATGTAAGATTTTTCATTAATAACCTTGGCGTGAAAGAACGGGACGTGCTAATGAGATGTGCTGATGAGGGGAGGCACGGGCAGCGAGAGGCAGGGCAGGGGTACCGGGCAGTGCTCAGGACCAGAATCACACAACAGCACGAAACGTGACGGTACGGAGCCCAAAGCTGTTGCTTCTAATGGGAATTTCATGCTGACCTCACCGGTTGTGATCAACAGAGAGCGCGAAACACCAGAGCAGTTCGTTAATGCAGGATAACGAGGAACCCCACAGGCGCTGAGAAGCACAGGGGCGGCTGCAGGGGCGAAGGGGGCCGGGGCTGGGTGAGACCTCTGGGACCAGCCCCCTCCAGGAGGAGCAGGCGTCCCCCCAGCACCTCCTTCCCTGCCCAGGACCCCTCCGTCTGTACGGGGCAGGGGGAGGCAGGGGACAAAGCAGAGGTGAAGGGAGAGCTGGGACGGGGTACAAGAAGCAGAGACCCCCC
>NW_010199401.1:0-3088 GCF_000695765.1 Mesitornis unicolor
CTGGAACCTGGGGTTGTTCCTGCCCAGATTTATTCCAACTGCTTCTTCAAGAGCGGTGTTTGCCAGCTCCTCATCCAGGCTCTGCACCCGTATGGACATCAGTTGCACCTACAATTAAAGCAGCTTTTGAAATCAGCCCAGCCGCTGTGCTTGGACACGGGCCCGCCTGGAGGGTTTGTGGGGCCTCTTTCGGGAAGCTCACGCAGTGAAGCGGGCAGGCTCCACTAGAGGGGGCTCCCGGCCCTTCCAGCTTCACAGCGCGGAAAGGGACCGGCTCCTGAGCTGGTGCTGCTGGGGCAGTGAAAGAAACGGCGATGCGGGTTTGGGCCAGTAAGGGAGCGGAGATCTGGGGACATGCAGTGATGCAGGGCTAACACATGGCCAAATTACTCCCATGAAAACTGGTGTCTCAGAGCTATTAGCAGAGACAGGGTTCTCTGTGCTATTCTGTGGACGATCCACAAGACTGACGGCCTCAGTGCTGTTTTACGTCACCAAATGTGTAACCTGAGGTTGAAAAGTTAAAAATAAATCCAGAATTCTGCTCAGAAACTGCCACAAGGATGGTAAAACAGCAAATGGGGGCAGAGATGTGTGCATGATTGCTCATTAACAGGAAGTCTGAGAGTCCTGCTGCTGTCCTCTTTCCACCAAAACCTTGTTCTGGCCACTTGAGACATCCTTTCACTGTGCCCCAGGTAGTCCAGAACATCCCAATCGGAGCCCACAGGGCTGCACAGCAAGACTGCCCTCTGCTCCTCAGCTCTGAGCTGAAAGCAGCCCTTCAGAACAGCCAGAGGTTGGGGCACGCTCCCGGCTCCTGCCTGGGCAGCACTGGAAGGAAGATCAGCATCCATCAGACCTCAAAACCTGGGATGGCTTCTTGGGACCTGGCCACGGACCAAACACAAACACAGCCAGCAGCAGGTTCTGCTGTTGAAGCGATTTATGATCTTCCAATGCAAACACCTTTGTTTTGCCAGCACAGGCACGGCTCAGTCTCATGCTCTCACAACTGCCATGTGCCACAAGGAAAGTATTTTGTGTTGCACCGAGTTTCTTTGGCACCCTGTGCCGCTTGTTAGGCTGTGCCTGAACTACCACCGGGCTGGCCTCCTGTCCACTGGAGTCATCTTTTGACTTTTCAAGGACCTTACAAGCTCCACTTAATGCGGTCTCCCAGTTCTTCTGCGGGATGGCTGCAACCAAGCAACATTACAATGCTCACTTAATTTTACTGTAGGTATCTTTGTTTCCCTAGGAGATTTCCATCCTCTGGATGTGTGCCCAGCTGCTGCCACAGGCTGTTTTGGGTTGATTTTTTTCGCATTGTTCGCAGGCTTTTCTTGCAAACAAATGACCCTCGGTCCTTCGGGCTATTTACAAACACCTTCAAGCAACTTTTCTTTTGGGAGCAAGATTACCTCCCACAAGAGGGGAGTGGTTTCAGGTGGAAGCTGGGAGGAGGCAAGATTGCAACACAAAAGAGCAAAGGAATATGGGAGGCAGAAGAAATTAACCTTGCCTTGAAAATCTCCCTGATTTACCCACAAAAGGGAGCAGCACTGGCCGCACCTTGCTTTTCGGTGCCAGGGCAGGGAGTGCTCTGTGACTCAAGTGGGAAGGAGTTCGCACGTTGCCTCGCAGGCCAAGCTGAAAGGAATTTGCCCTGTTGTGCTGGGAAGCCTTTGAGAAGCTCATCTTTGACCCGGCCAGCAAGAAGCCGAAGTGAATTCTTTCTGTACGTGGGGTACGGACTTGTCTTCCCCATGGACGGCCCCAGCTGGCTGGGCGCTGCGCTCTTCTTTGGGGTGCAGCTGCGAGGTAAGGAACCCTGGCACTGCCTGGCCTCCGTTGCCATCTTGACTTTCTTCTTCTGATCTCTTAATTATCGTCCTCGTTAAGGCAGCGACTCCACAGGAGTCTCGGGTAGTTGTGGACGATCGCTGCAGTTCTCTCAGTCCGGGGCTCACTGCGACTGACGCTGCGTGACTGGGTTTCTTCACAAACAGGTTTAGGCGTGTTGGCAGAAGAAGAACACTGCTCGCATTCTGAGCTCTGGTTACACACCTCTTTCTGTCCCGCCGGGAAGCTGGACTTTACTCCTGGATGGGTTTTTTCACTGTCTTTGTCACTAGACAACGAGAGATTGTTAAACTGCACTGGCTTTAGATCCCTTACAGCAACTGGCAAAAAACCGCTTCTGCTTCCTGTGGTTTATCTCAGTACGGCTGGAATCCAAGAGCACCACGTCCTCCTTCCCCAAGTGCATCGGCACAGGGTGGTCTGTCTCGAAAAGAATCTGTCTTTCACGCTGATTTCCCACGGTTGTTCTTTCAAAGGTGTTTAAAATGGAAAGATTTGACACCAGATCTTCGGATGAGAAATGTGATCCCTGCTGATGAAGTTTTTCAAATGTGAACACCTTCAATGTTTTGGCATTTCACATATTTCATCCTTTGAGGAAAAAAAATAGTTAATTGTTTATAAATTATTTTCTAATACAGGAAATGTATTGAACATCTTTATGATGAAACCGTGTTTTACAACCCCAGATAAGCTTTTTTTCGCTTGAATCGCACTGGGGTGAGTTAACTCGTATTCCTAAAGTGACAGGAAATTAGTAATATTTTATTACCTATTAAATATTTTATTAAAATTATGACTATTTTCTTTTTCTGCCGGGTTAGTTTGCCCAGTGAGTAGAAGGAAAGTAATGGCAGCACACGGTCAGGAGCAGGGAGAGCTGTCCCTTGCAGCAGCAGCAGGGTTTTTGCTCAGCACTGCAGTTCTGTGGAAACTTGGAAACCTGCGGGTTTTCCTATTTTTCATTTTTCTTCTTTCTTTGTCTTGATGCCCTCTCTCTTGCTGATTGTCTCTCTTTCAGGGTACTCTAATTTGATGGAAACTGATTCTTAAAGCGGCAGCTGTGGTGGTTTGATTAACAAAGGATGTTTCTGTGACAAGCAAATGCTTACAGCTTTACCTTGAGGATTTCCTGTAGAGCCCCTCAGGCTGGCTGTATTTGAATACAGCTGTCCAGCTGGGCTGTCAGCCTTCCGACAGGCACTTTGCGCATCGATAAGAG
>NW_010199401.1:3119-6638 GCF_000695765.1 Mesitornis unicolor
ACCATGGTGCGTGGGCAGCAGAAATTTCTTGGGGCTCAACAGTCCTACTTGGAAAGGCAGCACGGCTTTTCTGAAGAAATCTGCCTGGGAAGTGAGTGCAGTGGAGCGTAATCCCTTGTGAAAATGTGACCAGGACAAGCAATAAAAAGTTTTATGGCATCTTTAGTGTCAGTCAGGAGCAAGTGTGTATTTAAGGAGGGGTGGTGTTTACAGCAGCTTTGCACCTCCTTAGATGTCAAGTGTGCTCATTCCTGAAGAGACATTTCCCCCAGAGCAAAGCCTGTTGTCCCTATGGGCAAGGCCCTCTCCCTCCCGGTTATCAGATCTGTAAGTATTTGCATATCAACTGACAAAACCCACGAAGCCAGGGACTCTCTCGGATCCTGCACTCGCAGAATCACCCTCCGCAGTAATTACATCTGTGTGTCAGGTTAAGCACTGGTAGACGCAGATAAGGCAGGCTCCTGGATGCAGATAAGGACAAGTGCTGAGCTCCCTGGCGGTGATTTTCGGTACCTCTAACGCCTGCTGCTCTCCCCGCAGCGCTGTGGCCTGTGGCAGCCATGGAGGTTCACACTTCCAAGGAGGTGAACGCTGTGAACGGCACCAACCTGCGGTTGAAATGCACCTTTTCCAGCACCAGCCCTATCAGCCAGCACCTGTCGGTGACCTGGAACTTCCAGCCCGAGGACCTGAGCTCTCATGAACCGGTGAGTGAGACACTTAGACTGCATTTCATGGATGCAGACTGACCCAAAACAAACCAGTCCTGAGGTCCAGCGCTGTGTATAGCCCAGTGACTGCCAAAATCCAGGTGTGGGTATGGGCAAGCACAGCTGAAACGCGTGAGGCACTAAGAGTTTATCTGAGAGCAACCGGGCCAACCCGAGTCTCCTCATCTTGGTGCCACTCCACTTTCACATGCTGCTGCCGTCGTCACGTAGACTGCACAGCGTGTAGGAATGACAGCTTCCTCCCATCCTTGTAGGTGTTTTACTACCTGAAGGAGCCCTACAAGCTGACTGCTGGGCGGTTCAGAGACCGAGTCACCTGGGATGGCAACATTGAGCGTCACGACGTTTCCATCGTTATCTGGAACCTGCAGCCCACGGACAACGGGACGTTCACCTGCCAGGTGAAGAACCCGCCAGACGTGGATGGCACTATCGGTGAAGTGCGGCTCCGCGTTGTGCAGAAAGGTGAGAGGCCAAGAACACCCCCAGAGCTGACAGGGTTTACCAGTGCATCGGCAGGTCTTCCTCCCCATTTGGGAAGAACGAGGTTATAAAGAGAATACACGAGGTTGGTTGATGGATACAAGGCAAAAAGGAGCCCAAGGAAAAGTTATATTCGTGGATAGAGGTTCCCAGCCTCATAGCAAGAGCTTGCTGTGCGTGCTGTGTGTTAATCTGTTTCTCTCCATGCAGTGCATTTCTCAGAAATCCACTTCCTGCTGGTGGCCATTGGCTCTGCCTGTGTTCTGATGATCACTGTGGTGACTGTTGTGATCCTCTGTCGGCACCGTCGGAAGAAAGCTCAGGAGAAGAGGATCGAGGGGGCAGATGAGGAGCTGTAAGTACAGAGGAGAGAGGGAAAGGCTTCTGGGACAGCTTGTCAAAGGTATCTTCAGAGCTATGCTGAATCATTGGCTTGGACCCTACACTGAGCATTTACAATGCACAACTACCTGCACAATTAGCGATAATTGGCTGCTTGCTTGCAGTCAGAACACAGCCCCAGGATGAATGAGCTTTGGAGTCTGCATTTTGCTCTTGCCCTTCACGCTGGCTCCTCTAGAACATGACTGCTGCTTAGGATATCTGATGCTGACTTAGGATCCTTTTTTATTTTCCTTTTTGTAGTAACAGTAAAGAAAAGGAGAAGCTGAAGATTACGGAAGAAAAGGAAGCCAGTCCACTGGAAGACTAGAGGTCTTTGATGGTATGTACAACACAGGTATCCATTCAAACTTTGCCTAACTAATGTCTTGGTGTTACTGCAGACTTTAAGACAGTTTTACTTGGCTATTTCGCTTCTGTTCACAGCCAACAGGCTGTGGTAGCTATAAGCAGAAACAACTGAGCCCACAGTCACACGTGGCTCTTGAGGAGCCTTTGGAGAGACTCTGACAGCCGGGCAGTGGAGACAGAGCTGCCTCTTCACTGGGGAACAGATCCTCACCCTCGTGTTGAGGATCATCAGTAGGAAAGCCGTTGTTGCTGCTTTCAGTGACATGCCTGCTTTGTGGATAAAGAGGAGTGAATGAATTTCCTTTCACCAGCTGAGAGCCTGCTTTTTTATTCATTTCATCTTTATTGTTTTCAAATTGCTACAGGAAGACTGAAACTGTTTCCAGATTTGCTAGCTTTGCTGAAGCACTTCAGCCTAATTTTTACCCACTCCGTTTCTGAGGCCAGCAGTTGCCTCTATTATTTTTGTTTTCTATAATAACCCTGAGTAATGAATTGGTTCTGTTTTTCTTATAATCTCTCTTCTTAGGTACTTCTAAAGCAGATGGTGAAAGCTTGTAATTTTGGATGTTAGAACAAAGCTGAATTACAGACGCCCCATGCTGCGAGTGTGGTGTCCCTGCTCAACCTGAAATTCTTGCAAGGAAGGAGGATGACGTTAACATGAGTTGTAAATTTCCTTCATTGAGGCAAAGCAGGAGGAACTTGCCCCGTGAACAAGGAACTTTCCTTCATCTTCACACCTGCAGAATGTGAAGAAAGCTGCTTTGATGACAAAATGCCAAGATATCTGACTGGACAGATAATTTCTAAGTGTCTGAGCAGACACGCTCTTGCACCTTAAAAACCACAAGGCACATTTGTGTTGCCCTGTTTCTCCTCCCTCAAAACGCTCTTTGACGTTGCGAAAAGGAAGACTGACTTCGTGGGGGATCAGAGGAGCAGCCACTTGCTATAACATACTTCCAATCTCTTTGCTGGTTTACGTGGGCAGTAGTACATTTTGGGACTGTATGCTGCTTCTTACTAGGGATAACGTTTACCAGTGGGTGTGTTTTTAGTGTTGACCCCTTGCAGATTCAGTCGAATTTGCAGCTATGGTAGCTGAGGACGCTGCCTTCTGCTGCAGTATGTTACAGTATTTAACCAGCACCAAATCAAAACGTCAGCTTGTTTGTTTAAAGAGTATCTTTATGGCTTTATAACTCTGCTTAGAATGTGCTGGTCACATTATCTGTTTGTGTATTTTCATTTTCGATCTTGTGTGTCATAAATAAATGTGCCTTGGGGAGAGCAGTGATTGTGTTGTACAAGCGCTGCAGCGTGGGAGCGGTGCAGTCCTGTTATGCCCTGGGCACCTGAAACGAGAGGATTTTCTGCTCTGAAAAGTACGTAAAAAGCAGCGCAGTGGCTAACGCAGAAACGGGCGGCCCGGGGTTTTTGGGGAGCCCCGCTGGATGCCAGGAGGGCCCGAGGGGCAGGGCCCTGGCCAGACGCCCTCTCTGCGGCCTGCACGGCCACCTCAGGTGCGAGGCGGCTCGTCTCCATG
>NW_010199402.1:0-7098 GCF_000695765.1 Mesitornis unicolor
CAGGTGAGCGCTGGAGGCGGAGGCGGAGGGTGCTGAACAACGAGCTCCTCTGCGGCCGCGTGGGCGGTAAAGGCGAACCGCGCGTTCCAGTGCCCCGCCGCTGCCACCGGTGCACCGCAATGACAAAGGCACAGGAAGAGGTGCTGAGGCAGGAAAGAACGTGCCTGTGAGGAGGTCGCATCACAAACAGGAAGCGGGATCTGTTTGCAACTTAAAACTGTGACGCTTGAAAAGACCTCCAGTTTCTTACCATGACATTAAACTGGATAGTTTCACTATACCAGCCTCATGCAATTTTGGAGCACACAAAGCTCCATCTCGAGAAGTTTTCTCATGATCCACTGGGAGAAAATGGCTTGCTGTAGATTTTGCCTTCTCAAGACCTCTGCCTTTATGAAAGAAGATAAAGGGACTGCCTAGCAATCTCTGCCCTCTAAAACACTTTTTTTTTGGTTCTTTATGTTCATTTCACCTTCTTGTTGCTTGTTTTGAAAACATTTACACACTGGGATGTTTCAATGTTGCTAGTCCCATCCTCTGCCCCTGAAACGCCTCTGTTTCTTTGACTGTTACTACATAGGCCAAGTATCGTGGCTGGAGTACACTGGGATGAGAGGAGGCTGTGCCTTTGGATTTTGTGTATATAGTTGTATGCTGTCCACATCTCCACTTGTCTGTTTGGGTCCTAGATCTCAGCTTCGTATTAAGAGAGAATCTCCACTGAGCTATCTGGAACAATGTCCAGGTACCTTCATTAAGCCATGAGAGACAAGACAAGACAAGAGTAGTTTAGATTTTCATCCCTGACTCTGATTTATCTGGATTTTGGTGAAAGTTTTCATAAACCATCCTGTTGTCCTGTAAACCAGCACTAAAGTCCTTCTAAAATTTCTTTGCATGTTATTAATACTAACATATTTATGATCTGGAGCAAGAAGGATTTGCCCAGTTCAAAGAGAAACAATAAAAATAAGAGGCTAAAGAAAGCATGATATGTCTTTATATGATTGGAAACAGAGTGAGCAGTTGGATATAAAAGCCTTGAAATATTTCTAATGGCTCCTACAAACATTATTTAGAAAACATACATAAGATACTCTAGCGCTTTATGGAATCCCAAATACACAAGAGGATGGGGAAGATGTAAGCAATGTGAAAACCTTTGCCTTGAAGACGTGTGCCTGCTGAATACAGTGAATGAGCCCATAATGACAGGTCCCATCTTCCACAAACTCCACCTCACTTTGGTCTTTGTGAAGGTCAGAGCAAGGCCTTGTGGAACACATTTCTGGGCACAGGGAAAGGACGATGATTAGGAACAGCCAGTATGGATTTGCCAAGGGACAGTCATGCCTGACCAACGTGATTGCCTTCCATGACAGAATGGATAGATCTGTGTAGGAGGGGAAACCAGTGGAACCTTGACTTCAGCAAGGTTTATGACATGGTCTCCACAATACTCTTGTATCCAAGCTGGAATAATATCGTCAAGCATGAGTGGACAGCTATATGGGTAAAAAACTGGCTGGATAGTTGGGCTCAGCAGGGAGTGGTTAATGGCCCATACTTGAATTCTGCCCGGAGGCTAGTAATGGGAGGAATACTGCAAAGGTCTCTCCTGGGACCTGTTGCATTTAGCATCTTTATCAACAACAGGGAGAAGGTGATGGAAAGCCATATTGTCAGGTTTGCACATGACACCAAGCTGGGGGAAACAATCATTGCGCTGCCGTCCAGAGGGATATGGATAGCCAGAAGAAATGAGCAGACAGCAGGGCAGCAGTGCTGTGGAAAAGGTCCTGGGTGTCTTGGTTGACTGAGAGCTAACAGAAGCCAGCTGTGCACCCTGGCAACAACGAGGGTCAACAGCATCCTGCACTGTTCAGGAGCACAGGCAGTAAACTGACAGAAGGAATTATCCCCGTCTCCTCAGCACTTGTTAGACTATTGCTTCCAGTTTTGGCCCCCGTTACAGGAAGTGCATTGACAAACTGAAGCAAGTGTAGTGAAGGGCCACCAAGATGGTCAGAGGCTGAGAGGAGAGGTTGAGGGAACAGGACTTAGCTTGAAGAAAAGACAGCTTCAAGCAAGGCGTTCAGGCTGCATATAAGGAGAAACCTCTTCACACTAAGGGCAGCCAAGCAGAAGAGCAGGTTACCTGGAGAGTTTTTGCCATCTCCATCTTTGGAAGTTTTCAAGATGTGACTGGATAAGCCATGACCAACTTGGTCTGACCTCAAAGCAAAAAAATTAGACTAGGTGACCTCCTGAGGTCCTTTCCAATCTGAATTATCCTGTGATCCTTTGATTCAAAATGTTACATTTAGCTGCTTCAAATGTGAATAGACCTCAAGACACACATCTCTTTTAGAGATCTGGCTATGTTTTCAGTTGGTATGAGCTGACAGAGTTCCTTAAGTTTTATCTCTCTGTGCACCACCTGAGAGTGCAGATGTTCACAGAGGACACCTGAATTCAGAGACACTACAGGTACATTTATGAATGTAGCTGTTGAACATGGAAAAAGGAAAACTGAGACTAACAAAAGCAGTTTGTTTGCCGTATTATCTGCTTACTTCAACTCCCACGTAGTTTTTTCAGTGCGTTCAAACAAGCTGAGTTTGACTGTATCGTGACAAAAGTTGTAATTAGATTAGAAGTGCCAATGGTTTTTGAGATGGAGTTCAGTGTTGTTTGCCTGATTTATTCTTTGGGACATTCCTCCTTGTTCAAGAGAGGAAGCCCCTTCCCTATGTGCTTAGCCCATGTCATTGTATTCTCACCTGGCTAAGGAGACCTCTTGCTTTTCTTCAAGAATTTGTCTACAAAGCATCTTGTGTCACTGTTCCATTGGCCTGTCCTCCCTTTCTTTTCCAGACTGTCCTCTTGAACTGCCTTTCTTCTGTGTAGATCTAATAGTCCTTCCCCTCTCAAGGGACAGAGGACCAAGAGTTGGAAAACTGAGTCTCATGCAAACAAATCTTTCCTATGATTGAGGATAATATGGTGAACTGACTTATAAGGCTATCAGAATTTGGACCTATTTCAAAAGCCTGAGAAGTAATCAATGCATCCTTTTATAGAAATATGAAAATGCAATTAACAAGTAATTCAGGTACATTACTGGATCATTTGCCAGTGCAGGGTAGTCACAGGGCTTCCTTGCCAGAAGTTACCCATGGAATGCTAGTTTTTACTGTTCAGGTGTAAATGAATGTGAAATTTTGGATGTTTTTTAATATTTGATTCCCCAAATACATATTTATATGCTTTAACACAAAGGCATGTGTGACCTATATTTGTTGTGCTTCAACTTCCCCTCTTAACCCTAAGCAACCAGTCTAACCAGTGAAAACAACCTAAACCATCTGGTGATTGCCTTCAGCCAAATCTGCTGCCACCTTTGCTGCCAGCAGCTGTGGAATATGGCAGCAGTTGAAGACAGCCATCCTTCCCATTTCACAAATACAGCAGGGATGTGGTCCTAGACAGTGGAAAAGAGTGAGGTAAAGAATTATTACCAGAGCTGTCACATTCATAAATGTGATAGCTCACTAGAGGGATTTGTTATCAGCTCCTGACTCAGACATGGTCATCTTAACTGCAGTGTTTCTACTGCCTCTATGTCTGCACTCATGGTACTCATCCAAAACCAGAAGAGTGTTAATATAGCTGGAAGCAATTCCAGCTTTTGGAAGCAACTCCAGCGTTTTGGGGGGTTTTTTTGCCTTTTTTGTGGATTGGTTTGTTTGGGTTTTTATAGCTATCAGGGTATTCTTTAAAAGGAGGGCATATACTGATCTTTATAAAAAATTGATAGTTAAATTATTTTTGAAGAAGAAACGGCAGTTTGCATGAGCCAAAGAGGGTGGAGTTACATGCAACTAGCATAACTGTCTGCACTCTCACAACGGCAGGAAACTCTGCAGCTAAAAAGAATAACAAAATAAAAGCAGCTACCTGTTTTAGAAGTAATCAAACCAGAAGAACAGCTAGACTAGCCGGACATCATAGCAAAGCATGCAAAAGAGCTGCTGCTGGTCAGGGTCACAGAGTCACAGTTATAGTCACAGTCCTGATGATGTGAAGCTGGAAGATATTTATGTCAAGTTGGGCAAGTCTTGTTTGTCTCCAACAGTTCTGCTGGGGCAGAATTATCACCTGTTTTAAGCACCAGTGTGTTCTTGCCTGGCAGCTTGCTGTGGTGAGGCTGTGCTAGATTGTCTGAGTCAGGCTATCTGAGGGGGGGTCACCCTCCAAAAAGTGTAGTCAATAGTCAACTTCATGGTCAGATCTGCTTTGGAACTCGTTTCAGATAACCCAATGTCATCAACAGTCAAAGCACATTATGGGAAAAAAACCCACAAAATCATGGAATCATAGAATAGTTTGGGTTAGAAAGGACCTTTAAAGGTCACCTAGTCCACCCACCCTACAATGAGCAGGGACATCTTAAACTAGGTCAGGTTCCTCAGAGCCCAGTCCAGCCTGACCTTGAACATCTTGGTTACTTGCTTAAAAATCCAATGTTCTCATGGATAAATATCCTGGAGCATTTCCAGTTCAGAAGATTTTGTGGAATTCCAGTGAGCGTTTGATTCAACATTCCCACATACTCTAGCATAGAATACAGATACCAATTAGTAGGTGAAGAAGTAATTTCTACCTTTATGCTTTAATCATAAAATCTAGCGCTGACAGAAATCAAAGGATTGCTTTTGTCAAATATTGATTGGTGGCTCTTCCAGTATATATAAAATGACAAGATATCCATCATGTCTCAAGTGTTTCAAAATATCTGCATAAATCTCCAAGCTGCAGTAAATGGAGTTGTTGTTCTTCAGAATGAGAACTTAAAGATGGAACAAACAGGAACAAACTGCCACTCTTAGATAGACTCTTTTTTTAATAAAGAAGTGCCTCACAGATAAAAACAGGTAAAATTCTAAAAGCAGCATTTTTCTATGTTTTGACAAGATTAGTAAAAAGGGTCAAAATATAATGCCCCTGAAAATATAATTTATTTCGTTTGATAGCCAGGTAAACATTTTGCAGTGCTTGCTATGCTATAACCTCATTAAACTCAAGTAATACAACTCTAGGGCAGGCAATATAGGAAACTCCTCATTTTTACAAGTTTTCTGGCTTGGTAGAGGTATAGTCTGTAAATTATGCCAGGTTTACACCTTGAATCTTCTGAATCTTTAATAACCTTCTTGTACTCTATATTTAGGTAGAGAACATACAGTGACGGATAGAAAGCCTTTGACACAACTGAGAAGTGCAAGTTCTGGTACATTACCCCCAGTTTATGTACAGGATTAAATGAGTTTTATGTGTCAATTTCATATCAGCTTTTTATCCTTTAAGTAGTACACTAAATTGTATCAGTGCTTTCTTGACATTCAGTATGATGAAATCCAGTTACTTAACTCTTTCATGAAGCAATATTTTTCTAACCAAGCTGCAGAAAACAGACAATAAACAATCACTTCCAGGCACAAGGAGGATTTTATAAGGGTATATTAATACAGGATTAGAGAGTAGAAAGCAGATAGAGCCATGCTGTTCTCAGTAGTGCTCAGTGAAAAGATGAGCGGCAATGGGCACAAACTGAAATAGAGAAAATTCTATTTACATCTATGAAAAAGCTTTTTTTACTGTAAGCATGATCAAACACTGGAACAGGCTGTCCAGAGAGGTTGTGGACTCTCCATCCCTGGAGATACTTAAAACCAAACTGGACATGGCCCTAAGTCACCTGCTGTAGGTGACCATGCTTTGAGTGATGGGTGAAATAGACGACCCCACAGAGGCCTGCCAGCCTCTGTGTCTTTGTGGTTCTGTAAGGCAGGTCTGGCAGTGAAAAGAGTAAAGAATGGCAGTCTTTTTGACTGAGGCACTTACTAAAGCAGTGGGACCAAAGGTGGCAGCCTAAAGCAAGTACAAGGAGCTTCTTGGAAAAATGGACTCTCCTGGCCTTCCAATGTCCTGATTTCTTGGAGAGCTCCGAATACCTTCCTCCACTTGCAGAACTGGGGTGGAAGCCATTAGCTTCCCAAATGTCAAATTACCATGCCAAATTGCTATTTCTACAGAAAGTTTTCTCTACATTTTGGTGAGGTGTGAAATCCAATGGTATGCCATCTCACAGCTGAATTGTGAGCAAAAGCCTTTCTGAGCTTAGCTGGATCTTCTGTATAGTTGACTTCTATTTTCTGAATTTCTTTCTATACCACTATGCATTGAAAGAGAGGCATGACATGAAGTATATATGGAGGTGGAAAAGGAAAATTTGAAACAAACTGTGGCTTCTAAGAACAAAGAGTTTAAAACACAGGCAGGACTTGTATCCTACTGTTGGAAGCCGGTAGGAGGGAAGGGCTATGAGGGGGTTGCTTTGCTTTGCTTTGGTTCGGTTTGGTTTGGTTTGCTTTGGTTTAAACAACCACCTCAGTACTGAAAATTGAGAGATAATCTGGTAGAAATGGCACATGAAGTATCAGCTTCCTAGGCAAAGAGAAGTTTCAGATCTGTAGCTTTTTCACCTCTTCATAATTTCAGTTGGCAGTGTCTGAAAAAAACCAAATCTTGATGTTCATTTAAATGGCATATCTTCTTTTGCAAAAATCTCACAACTGAAGAGAAAAGGAAAGTATTAATCATGTTTGTGCACTCTACAGCCTGCAATGGAAAGCAAATGAGAAATGCAACTTCTCATACCTACACTACAAAAAAATATTAGTAAGTAGCTAGCATTTAATTAGTTTTCTTTTTGCTTCATAGTAGCTCTACAGTTTACTTCCAGAAAAAAAACTCTTTATAACAATTTTTCTGATCACACTAGGAATAAATCAAGTGCAGACTTGTTGGTTAACTGCCTCTGAGTAAGAGAAGCAAAAGCTCAGATAGGGAAAACCAACACGAAGTTCTGGCTTAGTTTCAAGTTATACAGTAAGATAGCTGGTATGTCTTTATTTGATTTGATTCTTTATACAGCCAGATAAAGACATTATACCTTTTCAGATAGAGTTTATAATAAAGAACACATTAGACTAAGCAAGCCTAAAAAAAAAAGGAAAATTAAAATGTCTATCC
>NW_010199403.1:0-2313 GCF_000695765.1 Mesitornis unicolor
ATGGAGCGGGGCCTGACCCGCCCTGAGGGGTGGCTGGGCCGTGTTCCCTCAGGCCGACCCTGCCGTGGGGCCGTTGGCTATCAGCCTGCGCCGCAGCGGTGCGGTTGAGCTCCGAGTGTAAAGCGAAGTGGGTGCAGGAGGACTGGGGTGACTCCCAGAAACCCCGATGGATGGCTGTGTAACCCGCACAGCACAGATTAAACCTTGGCAAGGGGTTGGTTACCGAAAGAGAATGAAAGACAAACGCCGTTAGGCTTCTTGTGCCATGGTTGCGCTCTCAGCCGGGCTGGGTTTGGCGATGTAGGGGTGTGTACTATTTCTGTTACTCGTTTCGAGTCAGAGAAATTGAGAATATGAAATGTTTCCCAGCTAAAACTGCTGGCCCAGCTCTGCTGCGCACCCCATCCTGCTGGGACTTTCACATATGTTGAACTGTATTGATTGGGGAAATAATGACAGGTCTTATTGCTCCAGAAACCACATTTTCATCACCAGTCTGGGACCTCTCCCAGATAAGGTATATTGTGAAGCAGAAAACAATTTGCTTTAGCCTGTCTTAATGAGTAGTATACAGCAAAAAAAACCCCTGCAAAATAACCCAAACATTTATTGTATATATGCGGGGAGGAGTACAGGAAAATAATGCTGTTGTGGTTATTATAATTTATTTATCATACATATGCATTATAACATATCCATTGTTATTTTTGTATTAATGAACTTCTTCCATTCTCATTGCACTGATCATGAATATAATTTATTAAAAATACTTGCACACTGTATTCCCGCAAGCTTAGTATTTCATTGCAGTCTTCTTCATTTCATTTTTCTATTTCATTTCATAGAGCTTTCCATACTACAAGGTCTGCTGTGATTCAGTGCAGATCCTATTACCATTCCCAGAATAATGATTGCATAGAATGGAATTTGTTACTGTGTTTACTATAGTGGCATCTTTAGCGATAACTGTGGTTTTCGTGCTGCTGTGTTGTGAACAACAGTGTCACCAAACTTGTATAGACTCAGAGGAGAGTATATGGGTCTATAATAGACGTACTAAGAATGGAAAAGGGAGAGATTTACAGTAGCAGAAACCCGATGTGGTTTAGATGAGCAATAAATGACTTTTCAAATCATTCAACTTTGGTTTTCGTCACACAGAAACAAACTCTTTTCACTCTCAGTAATTCCTACTGAGCTGCTTGCCCTGTCTGCGTTTTAGTTACTTTGCTGCACTTGAACTCCAAATTTTGGATCGAGAAAGACAAAAAGGTTTTTTAATCAAATAAAACAGCTTTCCCTAATGTCAGATAAATGCCTTTTGCCAGCCATATGCCTGAGGCAGAGCAAAGTGCTCCCTCTATGCCTTGGAGACCAGGACCGTCAGAAAGCCTGAAAGCCTAAACTTTGTGAACATAAAGTGTGTGCATTAGAGAGGAAAGTGTGACATAAGTAGATGGATATTGCAAATGGTTTCTGGATCTTTCCTTCTCCAGACATGTGTAGATATAGTCAGGTAAAGATTTGTCTATAAATAAACTTGGATTAGTTATAGTCAGGTCTGCTGCTGTGTTTGGCACTATAAAATTACAAGAGGTTAATTCTTACACAAAACAAACTGATCATATGAGAAATATTAACTATATTAGTAGAGGGATAAAATAATATGTGAGAAAATAAATAACCAGTGCTGATGTAAATTAGTGCAACTGCAAGGACTTTATTGGCATTGCCAATTTACACCCACTGAAGACTCAGTCCTTACACCCATCTGGTTATCCTAGAGGTTATGATTTTCTATTGTACAAAAATGGGAGGAGTGTGAGGGAAAAACGTAGGAAAATTTATCTGAATTGTAAATTGCCAAAACAAATAATTCAGCAAAGTTTTGCAGACAAATGAGTCAGATCTGTGACCTGCAGAGAAATGTCACTTGCTCTGACTTTGACTGGAATTGCTATGAAGCATTGTGGGAGAAGCATCTTTTTTGGAAAGCAGCGTGGAGTTGTTTCATCGCAGTGGCTGCAGAACTAGACAATATAGAATATTCTGGATTTCATTTTGGGACATAAATATTGTGCTCTGGGCATGATAAATCTGGCAATGAAAAACTCAACAAAGCAGAGGAACCTAGAGCAGCCACATACTATAGAAAAAGTGGAATTGCTCTTATGTCAGTCACAATGGCTTTTTAAACGTCATTTTTTTTCAAGTCCGTCATAGCTGCCTGATACACTGGTTGAATGAGCCAACACTAGTCGGCTTAGCTGAAGGTGTGCCTATAGCACAGAATCACAGAATCACAGAATCACA
>NW_010199404.1:0-4574 GCF_000695765.1 Mesitornis unicolor
TTCCAATCCCTCACGTTCTGTGTGATTCTGTAACAATTATTTTAAAATTATTGTCAGTTTTCATTAGTTAGTCCAGACATCACAGTGACCAAAGCAGCACACCAAAGATGCCTGAGCCAGACAAATGATTTGTACTCTGGTTTAGATTGCGTTAATCCGCTAATGAATGACAAGAGGGAAGGGAGAGAAGACTGTCTTGATCACTTCCAAACACAAAGCATTTCCTGTTTATAGAAAGGTTTGTTTCTGCCTCACACCCTAGTTTGACTCAAAGAAGCACACTTGGAAAATACGGTATGATGATAAATTCCAGATAATCTCCTATTCCATCATGTTTTCAAGACAATTAAACAGATCAAACTCATGAACCCATTTAAGAAGTCTGCCTCACAAGTTTACAACATTTTTGTAAACAACAACAACAAAAGTTTTACTCCCAAATCTAAAACTTTGATATACTGGTAACAATTGAAGAAAAAACATAACAATATCAGATGAATATGAAAATGTATTTAAAATCAGTTCTACTCACACAGGGAGTACCAACTTTGTAAACTTCAGAAGCTGATTTTTTAAAGTATAGAAATGTTCACTGCAGTGATTTTTTTTTGAGGGGTGTCTGGGGAAGGGAGAACATGACCCAAAAAAGTACACATTCCGTGTAGCACCTACTTAACTTGAAATCTTGAGGATCAGTTACAGCTGACCCAAATTCATATTGCATTCCAGTTTTCTTTGGGGGTATGATTACAAACTACTTACAGCACTGTCCAAGCTCTTTGGAAGAGTTATCCAATTAGAATTGTAAATTATGCAGTAATCCTTTGTTACTGGAGGGACACCACTTCCAGAAGCGTGCAGGATCCCCTCATCTGCAGCTACCTGCAATAAACCACCTGAATTAAACAAAGTTCAGAACATCAACACACACATATTCTTCTAAAAAACTGTTTAGGAAGAGAAAGAGCTGTTGGGAGAAAAGGAATTTATTCAATTTATTATTTTATATAATGACTGATTTCATGAGGTATGGGCAGCTCGAGAGTAGGATGGAAAACTAGTCAGAATCTAGTCACTGTATAATGCTACTGCTTATCCTCACTTCAGATACAATGCATTTGTCACACGTACCCTCCACGTCACCTGGCAGACTAACAACAAAAAACCCAGGCAAATTCTTGCAGATTCTGTATCTCCCGCTTTCCACAAAGTATAAAATTTTACACAGAAAGCGATTAAAACAGTACATGGAGAAGTGGATTAAAGTATTTCCCTCCTTGCGGACTCTAGAATTTCCCCTGCCGATAAAGGCATTATATGGCAATTTCTAGAATATTTTTTACCAAATAATTGTAAGCACAAAGAGATCAACTAGTTTACTTTAAGAATTTGTGTACTTAGGAAAATACTGGTGTCAAGATTGCTCTCAGAGTCCCTCATATAATACGATTTAATGCACACAAGCTGGAACACAGGAGGTTCCACTTCAATTGGAGAAGAAACTTCTTCTCAGTGAGGGTGACAGAGCCCTGGCCCAGGCTGCCCAGAGAGGTTGTGGAGTCTCCTTCTCTGCAGACATTCAAAACCCGCCTGGACGCCTTCCTGTGTAACCTCATCTGGGTGTTCCTGCTCCGGCAGGGGGATTGGACTGGATGAGCTTTGGAGGTCCCTTCCAACCCCTAACATCTGTGATTCTGTGATTCTGTTATTTACTAATACATACAAATTTTAAAACTTCTGATAATTTTAGGAAATATACTTCTCCCCAAGCATTAATATGCTAATAAAGGTGAGGTACCTCAGTGGATGAACGAACAGACTGAGGATGAGATGCAGCTACAGCTGCAAAGGAGTGAAAACAAATAAGCATAATTCGTATCTCAAAGTAGTGTCACCTTAAAAAAGTTGGGAGGTGATCTCATTTCAACTGTTTTTCTTGAGAGAGAAACTGACCTCGATATCAGGAAGTATCAATAGATTAACAAAAAAATCCTGTTGTGAATTCCAAGTTTGTCTGAAAGAACAGTGAGATATTAAACTAGAAGTAGGCATGGATAAGGGGGGAAAGCCCAAATATTTGTCAGATACACAATGCTAATCAATAACAGAGCTATACAGGCATTTCTCCTCAGGCTAGAGCATCCGTATTCTGTCGCAAGTGAGAACTGGAGAGAAAAGAAAAACATGGGACGATATTGTTTCAAAGGTTTATGTCTGCCTGGTTTGAATAGCAAAAAGCCTTCTTCAGAGGAATCCATTATATTGGCCATAGCACACGAACATCTGCGAGGAGAACTGTGTCGCAGGGCCTGCGCACAACAGCTGTGGAACGTGTACCAGTTCTTCAGCTGTCAGCTAAAATCAGTTGTTCAGGATTTGTGATCGGCACAAAAATTACCAAGCTTCCCTCTTAAGTGCATTCACCTAAAAGTTTGAGCTAATGCCAAACTGAAAGCAATAAAGACTTCCAACAGGTGTAAACCCCAGAGGCTTCCATCCACTAAAAGCTCTTTCTGCTTCATGAAGTAGAATAATGCACATTTCTACATTCCCGGCAGTCAAGTGTCAGTGCTACACAAGCATAAGTCTACCCAGGAGGAGTGTTTACTTGCTTATTTGATACGCATGTTTTGTTTGGCAAGCTTCCCTCCTCCAGGGATGAATCAGGAAACAATTCTTGCTTCCTAGGAGGAGGGAGGGAGGACCAGAGCATGACGCTTACCCTCACATATTCATTGCTCAGCTCTAAAGCCAGCATTTAGAAGTCAAAAATTAAGATAAATGCCACATGCTACATCTCACTTGGAACATCCCCACTGAAATCCTGTTGCATCCAGCTGTACTTTCATTACTTTCTAATTGCCTCAGTATCCTTCTTCCACAACAGACTAGGGCTACCACTTTGTGTACGCGTCCTTGCACTCAGCTGCACCACTGAACAGGACAAAGCAAATCTTACTTTCAGAACACGTGCAAAGTAAAAATGTCCCAGTGAGAACATTTTCAGCCTTGTTACTTAAGCAGAAGGCTAAGACAGTGTCCATGAAACAGCCTCTAAAAGGTTAACCTGCTTCCATAGGCTGACTGGCTCCAGCACGAACATGCTCCCATGTGGACCACCAGCGTGACAGCTGTCCTGACCCAAAGGGGCATCATCATCTCCTTTCACTTCAGGTTCAAACAACTCCCAGTGGCCCCTCACCTCCAAACAAATGTCCTCCTATTTTTGACAGGCGTTTCCCTCATCATATTTCCTTAAACTTTTCTTGTATAATTACTTATCTTTGATAGAGAAGAAGACATCCCAAACTGTCTTTTAATCCTTGTTTTTCCCAACATGTCCCTGTCACTAAAAGGATATAAGCTCGGGCTGACTGTTGAGCTTCAGAGTGCACCAGTAACTCCATCACATGGAATACTGGAAGTCACACGAACCAGTGGACACAGACACCAAACCAAG
Organism: Mesitornis unicolor; assembly: GCF_000695765.1. Lineage (NCBI taxonomy): Eukaryota > Metazoa > Chordata > Aves > Mesitornithiformes > Mesitornithidae > Mesitornis > Mesitornis unicolor. The sequence goes on from NW_010199404.1 coordinate 3,461, forward strand.
CCTGTATTTACAGTATCTGTCCCAGTTAGTTCCTAGATCAGATGTACAAGAAACTCAAAGGTACAGAACAGGGCAAAGGTATTTTGTACATAACAACGTAAACCTCACAGAAATGTAAAAAGGTAGGAAAAAACCAGGCATGAACAGAACAAGCATCATTTCGTAGTTCTGCCAGCAGCCCCGTGACACACAGACTGTCCTTCCCTCCCTCCCTCTGGGCACTGTGACTCAGGGGAACCAGTGCTTGTGCTCAGAGAGCAGCAGTGGTCCTTGCCCAGACACCTGCTGCCTTCCCGAGTGCCAAATCCCCACACTGTGAAGTCTCAGGACACCGTTCTTGAGGCTGAATGACCTGGTCTGATGCTCACCACTGCTACAACTGCATTTGTAGAGCAAAGGAGACGGACCGTAGGTCATGGAGTCTTATAGGAGGGCAGAAGAAGCCCCTTCCCTTATCAGCAGCAGCAAAGCGCTGGGGTAAGGAGCAAAGCCACTCTTCAGAAAACCTCAACACAACCTCAACACTACGTGGGCCTCGCAAACAGCGAGGGAGCACTTTGCAGAGAGACAGAAACTACTTCGCCCACAGGTGTTCAAACTGCGCTGTGCACCCACTGTAGAGCACATCCAGTGATGACTTCCTACACAGAGAAATACTCTGCATCCTACCTTACCAAGACAAGGTTAAAAATATGTTTAAAACAAGCAAACAATCAAACCTCAACGATGAAACAACTCAGCAGAGCAGCATTTAATGTAGATAAGCCCTTCATACTGCTTAAGCAGATTACAGAGGTTTCTGGCTTCCCCATTTCACAGCTCCATTAGGCAGAGAGCAATCTACCAGGTGTCCATGACAATCCACACCAGTGTGCAGGGAGGAACTGCAAAGATGTCCCACAGAGGAACCAAAACGGCACTAAGGTGAAGAAGCCAAAAGCCAGGACACATACTCAAACCACCAGCCAGCCCGCCAGCCCCCCATTCCCCGCATCCTAATTTAAATACCCCTAGAAACACCAGTCCTCCACGGCCTGGTTCCAAGGGTGTAAGGCAACAGAGAAAGAGCCCTGGCCTGCAGAGAAAGGGGAGCCACGGACGGCCTGGCCGGCCC
>NW_010199405.1:0-10360 GCF_000695765.1 Mesitornis unicolor
ACTCCCTGGGTATTAAATAAAAGAATGGGGAGGGGAAGAGGACACAAATGTGCCTGCAGGAGGGGACTAAGCTGACTTGGGGCTGAGTGCCAGCTGCTGGAGATTAACTCTGGACCCCCACTGAGCGATGCCCTGAGCCCCCTCTCCTCATCCAGAGCCCATCAGAAGCACCTCAGGTTTGTGTGACTTTATTGGAGCGTGACACAAGCCGAGGAGGGGAATTAGAGAGGGTTCTGGGGGGGAAATGTGCACGTTGGGCTCAGTCCCAGTCCCCGTCGCCTTCAGGGTTGTCGTCACGGGGCGGCTCCTGGAACTGGATGTTGGCCAGCATGTCCCGCATGGCCGCCATGAGCCTGTTCACCCCCTGGTTCAGGTCCTGCCCTGCGCCCGCCTCCTCGTCCCCGTTGTGTCGCATGTCCCCCTGCAGGTTAAAATTGGGCAGCAGCGAGCGGAAGAAGAGAGATAAAGTGCTTTCGTTGGGTGGGTGAGTCGTCCTGGAAGACAGAGGTCACAGCATGGTTAAGGGGGCAGTTTGGCTGCTGAGACAGCGCAGAGACGATGGGGAGAAAACTGTGCTGCCCAGCGCGGGGACATCCCCCGAGCCAGCCCCAATGCAGGGTTTGGGGGACTCATGGTGATCGCTGACCCTGTGCCATCAGTGACTCATTAAAACCCAGCAGTTGTTAAAAGCACGGCCAGGTTTGCTCTGAGCTGAGTCAGCTGTGCTTAAATCTGGGTTTACTCCAGGTCCCCTCAAAGAAACAGCCAAAATTTGGCAAAATCCTTGCCCTAATGGCTGTGTTATGGCCGATGACCATGGGAGAGCAGCAGGACCAGTCCTGCCTGCACAAGGGGGACATCAGCACCCAGCATCCACATGTGTCCAACCCAGGGCTGCAAGATGGGCGCTGGGAAGGCACCAGTTGTGCCAGTGCAGGAACCATGGGTGGAGGAGGTACCTTTCTGGTCTGGTGTAGGAAACGATGGAGTCCAGTGGAGGCAAGGGGTCGAAGCCCATCACCGGCTGCGAGGTCACCTCCTGCATGGGGGAGAGAAGAAAGAAGGGGTGAGGGCTGTGTCACAAGCAGAGCAAACACCCACACAGGCCCCGGTGCAAGTGAGGAGGACACTTGAGGCCAGGCAGGCCCGTGGCTGGGGTCTGAGATATGACGAACAGCAGGGACGCGAGTGCCATCACAGAGCCCCTCACCAGAGGCAGAGCTGCCGTGGCCTCCTTCATCTCCGAGAGGATGACGTGCCGGTAGATGTTCCTGGGTGCACTCTGGTACCGCATCTTCCTCCTAAAGCCAGGGAGAAGGACAGAGGATGGCACTGAGCACACCTCAGCACCGCCAGCTCTGCATTTCTGCCTCTCTGGGTGCAGCGTCAGCTCCTGTCCCTGGCTCTGGGGATGCACCATGTCTGACAAGGCCAGAGTGCTGAGCTCAGATGGTGTCAGGAGGAAGGAGCCAGGCTCTGCTCTGGGATGTCCAATGCCAGGACAAGGGGCAATGGTCCCAAGCTGGAGCACAGGAGGGTCAAGCTGAAGATGAGGCCAAAGTTTGTCAGTGTGAGGGTTATGGAGCATGGCCCAGGCTGCCCAGAGAGGTTGTGGAGTCTCCTTGTCTGGAGACACCCAAAGCCCTGGCCGTGTTCCTGTGTGACTGCTCTGGTGATCCTGCTCTGGCAGGGGTTGCACTGGGGGAGCTTTCCAGGTCCCTTCCAACTCTCAACATCTGGGATTCTGTGATTCTGTGAAGGAGCAGAGCAGCCCAGGGACGTGGCACAGATCTGTGGGCCAGCAGAGCAAACTGGCTCTGGTTTGGGACAAGACCTGCACCTCTCTTGGAGCTGGAAGGTGTTTCTAAGCGCAGTGAATGGCTGTGAGCTGTGCAACCATCGCTGCCTCCCAACCAGCAGCACCCACTCCACCCTCCTGAGTCATTTCCAAGGCACATGCTCCCTATAGAGGAGTTCATCCACGCTCATGCAATATAGGGAAGCACAGCCTTTGCATTCCTCGGCCCCACCATTGACACTGTGGGGCTCTGAGAGCTGCTGCAGCCCAAGACTGAGCTCCTCTCACCTGCAGAACCCACCAGCCCCCTCCATCCTGGTGTCTCAGCCCCCAAACCACTCTGAGAGCCGCTCACCTCCCCCTGCCACGCTCACCTGTGCTCAGACTCCTCCACCAGCGGGTCCCGGGCGTCCACCATGTGCAGGACCTCGTGGACATTGGTTTCCAGCCAAGCCATGACGGCCGCGTCCTTCCACAGGGCGTGTGTCCGTCCCACGTAGAGGGCCGTCAGCTGGTTCAAGGCAGGAGGCTGGCTATGGGAGACACTGGTTATTCGGGGCAATCTCCACCATCCCAACCTTGTCTCTGCCCCGTGGGAACACAAGGAAAGGAGTCGCAGGCTCCCGTTTCCCATCTACCTTCACCGGTTTTACCACCTCTTGTCTATTTTTGGGACCAGCGCGGCCACGAGATGAAAGCGAGTGCTGCCTTGACCCCAGGGGGGAAACCAATGGCATTTAAGAGGACCACGTGGCAAGGAAATCCAGACTGGTAGGAGACAGCCTGCCCCGAGAGCACGCACGCTCTCGCTACACGTACCGACAGGCCCTGCTGTGAACTCCTGACCCATTCGCGGTGAGCAGGGTGGGTCTGTCAGTGTTTTCGGCTGCCCATTATGGGGATCCATTACCAAAGCACCCAAAAGCCTGCTCAGGAAACCCAAATATTCTCCTTGGCGGCTCTGTGACTCCATTAGCTGCCTGAGCAAGCAAAAGCCCCGGCAACAAAAATCGATCGCTTCCCTTTAGCAAGAACATCCCCAGGGCTTACCTTATCTGAGCATTCAGCCCAAAAAAGGGGTGGGAGGCCACCCTGGCGTCGGGCTGCACGCTGCAGTGATCCAGCAACGGCATAAGAACTGCAGGAGAAAGACAGAGCTCGTGTTTGACAGGGGTCAGCACCCCAGGGGTGCTAAGGACCCACGCAAGGAGGGTGTGAGGACACTGCCGGGGTCACGCTGCATTTTGATCTCCACATGGATGATGGAAACAGATGCAGAGCGAACAAAAAAGCACAACAAAACTTCCCCTTCAGTGAAATAAGGTGCACTTTTCTGCACTTAACGCTGCCGGCCTTTGAACTGGAACAAGGGTTTTATTTCAGTCACCGTGACAAGCAGCAAGGAAAGATGGTCCCAGCCAACACAAACCAAAGCTCTGTTTGAGAGCTGGTTATTCCTGCCTATAAATACCCAACCTCCCCTGGGCCCGCAGGCGCTGTGCATCTCCTTTCATGGACAGCAGCACCCGTTGGATGAAAGCAAGAGCGATGGGCGCCCGGAGAGAGCACATCTAAAGCCGTGCAGTGCCTGGGGGGGAAGCCATGAGAGAGACTCACTGTCTCTGCTCTGGGCACCCCTGGGGTGAAACATTTCCCTGCTCCAAGACTTGGGTTCTCAGCCTCCTCTGCTCGCCCGTGACCGTTGCTAATGGAGGGGCATCAGCTGCTCCGAGGAGGGGACACGGCAGGGAGAGGAGTCGCTGAGCTCTTCCCAACACGTGGAAAGTTCATGGCTGTGGGGTCTCATCGTTCTCCTGCCATGGTGCGGGGTGGGAAGGCTGAATCCCACCGCTGCCACAGCACACTCGCACTCTGAGTACCTGCCCCTCTATCTGAGCTGTGTCACCCCTCAAATCAGCACTCCCCTCTCCTCTGGGTGGATGCAAACACCGTTTGCAACCCGCAGGCAAACTGCTGCCTCCACACTGGAGCCCAGCCCTGGCTCTGGCAGATGAAGGCAGTGAGGAAGCCTGCGGGGATGGACTTACCGGTGGGGACAGACTCACCGCTTGGGAACATGATCAAGGCGAGCTGGATGAGCTGGGTGGCTCTCTCCCGGGCCTGGCTGAGCTCCAGCTCCGAGCACTCCTCCTGCCGGCTCAGGAAGAAATAGGCCAGCGGCACGGAGAAGGCAAAATTGGGCAGCTGGGACAGATTCCGGTGACTCTGCAGGATCAGAGAGAGATTTACCGGGAAATGATGCTATGCAGAACGATCTCGATGTGGCTGGGCTGCACACAGAGCGGGGGTTTCTTGCTTGCTGGATTAAGTTACGTTCCAGCCGCTGGCCTGGTGCCCCCACAACTGAGTAAGCAATTTGGAGTTGGTGCAATTGTTTTGCAGGGTACCAGGATTACAAGAACAAACGCCCCGGCTTTTACGGGTGTTGGGATGCCAGCCTGGCCGTGATCATCCCTCAGAGGGCTACAGCAACCTCAGGGTTTGTGGCATAGCCCAGGTGGGGACAGCCCCAGGACCCAGCTCGCTCCCCTCTCTCTGCCCCTACTCTCCCCAGTGCTTCCCAGTGGCAGCTCACCTCCCACTCCTGGAACATGCGGGTCAGGAAGCTGTACTCTCTGGCTCGGAGGGCCAGGAAGTCGATCAGCAGCAGCACGCACAGCGGGTCGTTCTCTGGATCCAGGCTTTGGAGGGAGGTGAGCAGGAGGGGAAGAAACAAAAGCAGTGACAGGAGCAGAGGTGGCTGGCCCCGTTTCTCAAACCAGACCTTCCCGTGAGCATCCCGAGCTCCCGTGACTCAGCACACAGAGGTAACGGGAACACCATCGTTATCCACAGCCCAGTGACAGTGCAGTGCCCTGTCCGACCTGTGTCCCTGCAGAGGGTGACAGTCCCCTGCCACCACCCCAGAGGAGGCCCAATGGCCACAAATCAACCAGGCTGAAGCCACTGTTGCACATCTGCTCTGCAGAGACTCCATAGATGGACCAGCCAGGCCCACAGCTCAGTAGCCAAGAGCAAAGACCACCCTGGTGTCATCCTTTGCAACCATCACCCTCTTTAAAGCAGCAGCACAGGTAAGAGCGTGTGCCCCAAACCAATCTGTGACACTGCAGCTGTAAGGGGTGGAAATGAGCCCTCACTGTGGCTGAGAGCAGCAGGAAACCTCTGGGGTTTCTGCCCCAGCCCAGTGAAGTTTCATGCGTTGTTCAAAGCATTTTCACCCCAAACCTGAATCACCCAGCCCCATCCCACAGGGAAGGGGGTGCAGCCCCCAGTGGGGTCACCTACCTCAGAATCAGCTTGCAGAACTCCAGGGCTGTGCGGGGACAGCCTCTCTTCTCCAGGAAGATCAGGTGCTTGAAGAGAGCCAGGAAGAACGCCCTGCATGGGGAACAGGAGAAACGTTTAGAAGCCAGATGTGGAGAGCAGCCCCTTGTGATGCTCAAGAACGGGGACCCATGGTCAGCCCCAGCTCCTCGCCCTCCAAGCATCAGCACCGCAGTGCAGCCAGGGGGTCCAGGGAACCCAGCTTGGAGCAGCATGGGGTGACACAGCCCCCTACATTCCCATCTCCTATATTTAAATATCTTTGTGCAAGTATAGGGATAGCAAACCCATACCCTGCTCCCCAAGGCCCCACAGCCTTGCGCTCTCGCAGACAACTCCAGACAAGAGAAACACGTAAATCCACAGGGTCTGCATTGTGCTTCGTCCCAGTCCACCCAGATGTGTGGGACAGTGGCACAGAGCATGCACAGTGCATACAGGGGCAGGACCAACACCCAAATTGGTGTCACAGATGGCAGCGTTCAGGTCACAGACAGCACGAAGCGGGTACTGGAAATCTGAGCCAGCTCCAGGTACAGCAGTTTGGGAGAGACGACTCGGGTCAGCCGAGTGGAAAATTCCCAGAATAGAGTCACCTTTCCCCGCAGCTGCAGCGCTGTCATTACATAAAGAGCCAGGCTGGGAGCAGCACGAGTGCTGGGGACAAAGTCAGGCACAGGCAGCGACCAAGCACAGATGTAAACACACAGGGAGTATTTTTGTGACAAAAATAAGTGCATGGCTAAGGGGTACCAATTGCATGAGAAAGATGTCACGGGGAGGAACAGTTAACAGAGAAGCTGCTCAGGGAAGAGGATGCTTTGCAAAGGAAGCTGATTGCAAGAGCTGCCTGCAGCCCAGCACCCCAACTGCTGCCTTGCAATGGGGCACAGCCTGTTTGGACAGAAAGGGACACTCAAGGTCCCCCTGCCACCACAGATGACACAGCAGACGTGGTGAATCTGGGTCTCGGCGTCCAAAGTAGGCCAGGGCACACCAGTAGATGCGGGGCATGCTGCCTACCTGTTCTCTGGCCGCCGGTAATCCAGCCTGCAGGTCCCGCTGGTGAGGCTGAAGACGGGGTGGAAGGCACACTCCAGGCTGTACAGCGCCCGCTCTGCAGACAGCAAGGACAGCGTCAGGGCATGCCACTGCCCCAACCCACCAAACAGCAGCTGATTTAGCCCAGATGACACTGATAATTGAGAGTTTGGCACCCATGAAATAAGCTTTTTCACACTTAAGCAAGGCTCAAAGCTACTTCAGGGCACGTGGTTGTAGCAGATATCCAGGCAAGCGAGCCCTGTTCCCGTCTGCAGGCGTTACAGCAGGCTCTGGCTGTGGAAAGGAACTTCTGGAGGAGGTCTGGGATCGGGGCTGCCATGGCTGCCTCTGCCACAGCCGCCCTCACATGGGGAAGCCAAAGATCCTGTCCTCACTTCACCTCTGGCTCCTCCAATCATGCTGGAGAGCACATGTCCTGGTTACCAAGCAGCACATCTGACACCCGAGGGGTAGCAGTCCTGCAGGATGCCTCTGGTCCCCATGCAGCCTGTTCTGTCCTGAGGAGCACAGCCCAGTGTGTGGGCTGAATGTGTGGGTCAGAGGAAGGCAAGGCAGGCTGGCCTGGGGGGTCAGGCAGGGTCACTGCAGAGTGGGGGGGCTTCCTGAAGCCTCCCTTGCACTGCTCTATCTCATAGCTACTAAATCAAAGCCACCTCCTGCAAGGGACATCCTGCAGGTGGGACCCCTCCATGTCCAGAAAACCCCTCTCTTAATTTTGAAGGTGAACGCTGATGTGTTTTCTCCCAAACAAGCATGTCCAGCTCTGTTTAAAAGCCTCCAGCAAATGCTGCTGGTGTGCAGGATCATACAAGGCTGAGCACTCGTGGCATGGACCCAAACCAACTCTTCTGGTTTGCTGCTGGAAACAAAACCAACCCTGGACCAAAAGCCTCTGATAAGCGACCCACACCAGGACATCTGCTTCTCACCTCAGCTCTTACCTATGAGGTCCCGGGCCATCTCCTGGTCCTCCTGCATCCGGCACACGTCGCTGAGCTGCAGCAAGGAGTCCACGTGGTATGGGTTCATCTGGAGCAGCAGCTGCAGAAGAGCATGAGCTTGGTTACTGCTGTAAGCAGGGAGCAAACGCCCTGAAACCACACCATAAAGAGTTCTGTTCTTGCCCCTGGGGGTGAAGGTGAAGAAATCCCACCCCAAACCAACAGAGAGCCAAGGCCAGGCCATGCCAGGCATTTGAGCATCATTGCTCTCCTCCTCCAAATCATTCCCAGCTCCACTGTGCCCTTTTGAAGGCAAGGACCCAGAACTGCACATGATATTTGAGGTGCAGGCAGCATGCACAATGATGGCTTTGTTTTATTCTCTATCCCTTAACTTTTGGTCAGGCTTTTGCTTGCTCTGGGTACCAAGAGGACATTTTCACACATCTATTACAACTCCAGGACCCAGCTCCTGCATGGTAATGGATTAAAAATAGGTTTTTTCCAAGTTTCAGAACAGGAAAACCTCTGCATCCACTAATTATAAATGGGCTACTTCTTCAAGTAGCTAAAATTGTTTCAGTATGAAAATACTGAAGCTACTTCAGATCTCACAGTTTAGTCTGGGGATCTTTTTTCCCCCAGAACTGAAAAATACAACTTCAAAAGTTCCAGAAATTGTACATGTGCAGGGTGGTGACCAGCGTGACCACCACAAAGCTTTTATGTCCTGGGCTGTCCCAGTGCCACCTGCCTGGTGTTTTACCCTTTCCTCGCTTGCTATTAAGCTCCTTTCTAGTCCTTTCTGGGAGAGATGGAGCATCTACAACCATTGTGAGAGGAAAAAGGGCTCTTCGTGCACTTACAACTACACCAACAAACCCCTTTTAACCCACTGGCAAGAGCAGAAAACCACTGAGTAGAAGCCTCCAAAAAATCACGTTTTGCAGGCTGAAACCACAGCAGCAAGGCAGAGTTGGGCTCCAGCCACATGAAACTGCGGCTGTCAGAGATAAACCAGTGCGGGGTTTGAAGTGTTTTTGGTGTCGGCAAAGCCTTGCCTGTGAGGTTTTAGCCTCAAAAGAAAACTGAAAGACTAAAGCTGTGGGAATATCTTCTGCTTAACAAGGACAGAGTATAAAGACTAAAATGTGAGACCATATTTGAGCTGTCCGAGGAGTTGGTCATTGCCTCACAGAAACTACCTGGCATCATTTAAAGTGAATCTCACAGCCCAGGCAGCGGTGATGAGCTGGAGAGAGCAGTGGTCATGAGTAAGGAGCATGAAAGCAGAAAGAAGTAAACTTGATTTAGTGAAAAAATGGCCTCTGTAAGAAACTTCCCCAGGGCATGCAGCCCAGCTCATGTGGCCAGGGTTTTCAGAGCAAAAATACCTCGGTTATGGTTCAGTAGGGTGCAGAGCAATTTTACTGCTGCTTATCGCTACGAACTATAAATGTTACCATACAGCTTAATGAGCTTGGACACGCATGAAGAACTCTCAGCACAAAGACCGCTTTGCTGAAACACCGAGAAAAGACACATTTTTCATCCATACAGGAGATTATAAATAGAACAGCTGTTAGTTTAGAACCCCATTTACAGATCAGTTTATACAATGTTTTCCCTTTCCCAGCTAAAAGGCCCAGACAAGGGAGCTTTATTCCCATCTTTCCAGCCAAACGGTCGGTTCCTGCAGGCCCATCTCCCAGATGGCAACCTGGCATGTCCCTAGGAGAGACACAGAGGCTCGGCCAACAGTCCCTGGCCATTATTTGCAGCGAGATGGTCACTTATCAATAAGGTGAAAGCAGGGCTCAGGAAGCAATGCTACCTTGCCCTGCACAGAGAGGACATGGGGTTATGGGGCTCGAAATGAGACTGGCAAAAAAACAAAACCCTGGGATGCATCAGCACAGCTCCCCTGGCAGGGAAAGGGGCTGCAGCAACGCAGGTGGTAACAGCACAGGCAACCCCATTTCCCAACGTACCACGATGTTGTTGGGGTCCATGGACTCCACGGCATCCAGGAACTTGAACTGCACTTGCTGGTACTCGCGATGGTGCTCGAAGGTGAAGTACTGCACTCCCCTCCTGGTGTCCACCAGCTGCATGGCAATACCTAAAGAGTGCACATGAGAGTGGGTACTAAGCTCTTCTGCTTTAATATCATACTGAAAGCTCATCCACATCATCATGTCCAAAAGCCAGACGTGTTTTCAGAAACTCCCACAGAATTTCACTTATTTCCCTCCTCTCAGGAGCCAAAGTCCGAAATCTACCCCAGCAGCCCAGGCAGCTTGCTCTTCCCACAGTTATTTCTTCATTATCCAGCAACACCGCTGTTAAGAAGGGAAGTTTTCATCACCTGCTACCTCTAATTAGGGGGAAAAAAAACCCAAATGGGGGGAAAAAAGCCTAAATGCTAAGACACAATACAACAGAGCTCTCCCTGTTGAGAAAGGGGGCATTTCCATCAGCTGATGAGTAGTTCCTTTTCTGCAGCAGCCAGCGTGAAGCCTGGGCCCAGCAGCGGATGAAAGCAGCTCTGGTTTCTGTGCATGGAGGCTCTAGGAAAGTCAGGCTGGCAGGAGCAGCTGCCTGTGCTGAAAAGGGCACGGGACCGAGGTGCCTCGGCAGCGTGGTGCTTCGGGAGAGGGCACCCTAAGCCTCACCTGTCTTGCTGTAGCGTGGCCAAGTGTTCTTGGGAGCCGTCAGCCACGTGCTGCGGACGTACTGCCGCTGCCTTTGCCTTGGCCTGAGGAAACAAGCACGACAGGTCATGGTTTCTCCGTGCTAACAGAACGAGGAGGGCTGGAACCAGCCAGAAAAAGGATGATTCAGGGAAAAAAGGGGAAAAAAATAAGAGATTGGGCTTATTTCCCAGCTGCAGCCCTGCCACAGAGCTTTCACATGTTTGCCTTCAAGACACAGCACACCTTCGCTCAGGCTGTGCCTTACTTGAACCATTCCTCTCTGGGCCAGCCAGCGCCTCCAGCATTTCCACTTCAATGGCTTCTGCCCCCGTTTCTATTCCGGCCAAGTTCTCAGCTGCCTCTTTGCTTCAAACAGCTTCCCAGGTCCAATTAGGAGAGCCCCACATCCCTCTGACTCATCTCTCTTCCCAGCAGCGCCTTCAAATGTCAACTGGTTTAGCTTAAGCCATACTCACAGATGCAACCCATTTATTGGTGCAGGGCAGCAGGAA
>NW_010199405.1:10391-16532 GCF_000695765.1 Mesitornis unicolor
AGCCTACTCTAAGAAAGTCATGTCCTGCTGCTTCTTCCTTAAGCACTAAATATTATTTCACAGCCTCTCTCAGAGAAGGCTCCGCTTCCACCATCGCTGCTCTGAGCTTTAATATGTGTGTTTTTCAACCAGCTCATGAAAGCAGGGGTTTCTGGATAACACTGACCCTGGTGCAATGGATAATTGCACAGAGACCTCACACCCAGAGAGCTGTAGGTTCCCTGGGCCTCTGAAAGCAAGTGCTTGAGAGCCTCTGGAAAGCATTCAGGGTCTGCTCTGTAAGAGAATAGCAACCAATGATGGAAAAATAAAAGAATCTAAGAGTTTGTTTTCTATGAATTTGAGTGAAAGGACTTCAGAAGAGCATTTGGCAGCAACTGAGCAGGGAAACCAGCAGAAGAGAAAGCAAATGTTAGCAAAAGTCAGGAGAAGTCTTACCCCCCATCTCACACACATCACAAAAAAACAACCTCCTGTCCCAAAAAGTGACTACTAAATAAGCAAGACCTCCTGAACTCTGGATATACCCTGCCCAGGTGTGGCCCTGGGGACTTGGTAAGCCACACTGAGGGAAGGATGGACACACGGACTGGGACTTTGAGAGGGTTTAATACTGAATGCTGGACTGACCTCTGGTCACCAAGAACAGCACGAGCCCCGAAGTATCTCTTCAACTCGTTCTCTGGGTTCAAGTTCCTGGAGTTTAAACAAGAAAGAAAAGATATTGTCAGTTAAACACAGCCAAAGGTCTCACACTCGAGTCCTTCCCATCAACACCAAGGGCTCTGTACCTTGAACCGACTCTGGCCAAGCCCCTGAACTGTCACACACCCCTCAGTCTGACACAACACTGAAAGGAGACTAAAACTGGTCAGAACAGGAGACATCGCATCCCCTGTTCAGTCAGATGTGGGCTCCCTTCATGCTTTGCTCCTGAGCAGCCCGAGCTGGGCAATGCTGCTGCCGCCCTCTCCAGGGCAGTGGGGCCTTAGGCTGAGACACTGCTGGGACAGCCACCCATCAGGGGTGCATACTTGGGGTACATGTGCCCTGAAAATGTGAGACACCCCTGCCCAGCCTGGTTTAGGCAGCCTGCAACCCGGAGCAAGCACTGTAGCCACTGCGTGGAGGCTGGCAAGGATTAAAATACCATTTTTTACTACCAAGATCTTGTATCCAAGCATGACAACACCACAGGTTTCTTGATCTACCATTTGGTACACAGGAAGGTGTATTTGAGGGGTTTCTCTCTGCCATCCAGGGAAGGGAGGGAGTGGAGAGGCTGAGACCCAGCACGGCCAATCCTCATCCACACGGAGATTACCCAGTCCCAGAGGTTTTGGAATAACATTTATTTGACCAGAGATGTCATTGAGGTTTAAAACCACCTCTGGATAAACAAGCAAGCAGCCCACACTCAGTTTGGATGCAGGACTGGAGGTTTCACAACCTGGTTAAGCTGTCCCAGCTACCAGTTTAAATGTTTTCTCCAACCACAGAAGGAGCTGCCAGTGTCTGTACCACCCCAGGGCTCCGAAACACGCTGGGCCCACCAGTCAGCCCATGCCCAACAGGTTTCCCACTGCAAAACAGGACCAGATGTTATGGGTCTCAAGTCTGAGGCGGATTAATTCTTCATGCCTGGTGCTTAGTCCACTTTGTTGATGGTGACATGTGGGAAAGGTTAGACCAGTTTAACCAGCTTTCCCAGTGAAATTAGCTCCTGGCACGGCTCAGTTCTCCTTGGAGGACAGCAGATGCTGTACTGGGGCCTGCTGTTCCCAAATTCTGGCCTGAATTCAGCTGATCACCTGGCCAGGTGGGTTTGATGGCAAAGCTTTGTGCTCTCAGCAGCTCTGCAGAGCTTCTCCTACTGAGCCACAGGGTGTTTTAGGCTGGAGGGCACCTCTGGAGGTTAATCTGGTGCACACAGCAATCAAACCAGGCATGACAGCAGAGAATACCGGTCACCACTTAAAACTGAACACAGCTCGGGTAGAAACAGGGCTGTGCACAACCATTACCACAACCCCTTCCAAGCAAGGTCCCGAATTCACACCCAGATCACATTGATAGGCTCCCAACTCCCTTCCTGGGGGGTACAGATATCCCTGTCGCACCCAAGGCCAAAACCAGGGAGGAGGCAAGCGCTACCTGTGCTCTACGTAGAGCAGAGGCCTGCTGTCGGCAATGATCCCGCTCTGGGTTTGCTGCGACAGCCCGTTGGTATCCTCAATCTTCTCCAGGAGGCTGTCGATGTCCTCCAGGTTGTTGTCTTCCTTAAGAGAGGCACACACAAAGACAAGGCAGTTATTACAGTGAGTCATGGCTCACCCAGCTACCTCCAGCTTGTCCCAATCTCTGCAACACCAGAGCAGCCCCTGCTACCCCACTGCTTCTTGATGCCTCCTGCTCTGCCCCTAGTGCCCTTTATTCCCTCAGGAATCGCACCCAGACCCTGCTTTCCCAGCCCAAAAGGGCTGCTGCTCTTCCCTGCTTGCTCAGGGTATCCCAGGGCTGTCTCTCTTCGCACCATCACGAATCTAAACGTGCCAGCTGAATAGGTCTGGTGTGGACAAGAGCTGGCTGGGCTCTGCTCTGCCCCTTCCCACCCAGCTGTGCATTGTCTGGTTTATTTACACTACAATCTCCATAATATCATGAAATTCTGGACTGCTGATTTTAAGTATTTAAATAATCAGCCTTTACCACCTACTTTCCATGGAAACACTGAGTTACTGCTGTGACCCATGTAAGAAGGTGTCAAACACTTACCTGATTTTAACCCAGCTCTAAGGTATTGTGTCTCCCCATTCTCTAACAATCCAAAGACTACACCCAGCAGCGCTCACTCAGCACTTGTGTAACACTTTTCCCCTGATTTTCCTCTGTTCTCCCCCAGGGATAGCGAGTGACTCATTCCTCACGCGGCCGCTTCACATCCTCCTCACGATGGACGTGGGTGAAACACGGAATCCCATTCACGACACCCAAAAAGCGCTCCTCTCCCAGCTACGTACGGCCACTCCATGTGGAGTGGATACATGGGAAGTTTATAACACGCTTTGCATTGCAGGGCTTGAGCAAAGGTAGTATTATCCCTGATAAACTGCCTGGTTTGGGAGTCTACAGCTGGCAGACGTTGCTCTATTGCTCATTAAGTCTCAGACCAGGAGGGGAAATGAGCTCTTTAGTCAGGTTCTCTGCCTCAGTACCTTGCTCTGGGCTTGCCCAGCCAAAATCCCAGGGAGAAGGTTGCCACCAGCACCCACACTGGGGTCACATTCAGCACCTCCACATACCGTGGCTCAAACCAAGGATCCCCAAGTGAACAGTTAAGACTCTTAAACCTCCCTTACGAGGAGCGACTGAGGGAGCTGGGGCTTTTGAGCTTGGAGCAGAGGAGACTGAGGGGTGCCCTCATTCCTGGGGATCCATTTGGAAAGGGCGAGGGTCAGGAGGAAGGAGCCAGGCTCTGCTCTGAGATGTCCAATGCCAGGACAAGGGGTAATGGTCCCAAGCTGGAGCACAGGAGGTTCAAGCTGAAGACGAGGCCAAAGTTTGTCAGTGTGAGGGTTATGGAGCATGGCCCAGGCTGCCCAGAGAGGTTGTGGAGTCTCCTTGTCTGGAGACACCCAAAGCCCTGGCCGGGGTCCTGTGTGGGCAGGGGTTGCACTGGGGGAGCTTTCCAGGTCCCTTCCAACTCCTCACATTCTGGGATGCTGTGAAACCTGGTCAGAAAACAAACTCCCTCTGGAATCTTATTTCTGTTGAATTTAAAAGACCAGAGATTGCAATCCATTGAGTTTCCTACCCTAGCTCAAGTAGATATTCAACCACTTCTTTATCCACAACAAACAGACCTTGGATAAAGTCTGCCCTCCAAGCATGCATCCTTAGGGGTAGGCAGCCTGGTCAGAGAGAATTTCTGTCCCCTTGCTCCCTTTGTCACCAAGGGGACAGAGCAGATCCCATGGGAAGAGCGCTTGGCAGCACCTTTGATGGTAACACCTTTGCTGGGGCTGGCTCTGCGCAGCTGGGACGGGCTGAAAGTAGGGCAAGGAAAACAGAATGGAAATGCCAACTCCCTGGCAGTTACCCCCTCCAGTGCAAAGCCTCCAAGCAGAGATGAAAGAAGGCGCCGCTGTGAGGATTTCGGCTCCAAGCATCTGCAGCAGAGCTGCACCAGTCCCTGCTGCTTGGAGAAGCACAGTTAAAAGCTGCTGCTGTCATTTCATGATTTTTAATGAGTACAATGCAAAAAAAAAAAAAAGGAGCATTTTACCTCAAAATCTTGATGCAGAAATTAGCACAGTCACCAACTCAGAGCAAACGCAGACGTACCTGAGTCTCCCCTGCTGCAGTTTTCTTGGTTTTCCTTTTCTTTTTCTTCTTCCGTGGCTTGTTACTTGACACAGACTGCGGAGAGAAACGAAAGAGCTGTCAGAGCACACCCATGGACTGCAAGAGTGAACCCTCCATGGGCAGAAAAGCATTTCCCATAGGGATCAGTATGCCAGGAGGGCCTTAAATGAAACCCATATTCATCCTTTCAAGTTTGTCAGCGAGTGGAAATGAAGACACAAGGACAAAACGGAGGAAAGCACCAAAAATTTGCAGATGCAAAGGTTAAGAACCAGTCGATTTTCATACCAATGTCTGAGAACCACAAAATCAAGCAAGAAACTCTTCAGGTACGTCAGGTGTGGAAAAAAACATTTCAGCCCTCCTTCACTTCCTAAATAAACTCCTTGGTGCGTGCAGAGCTAAAAAGCACATTTCCAGGATCCACGCAGGTCACACAGCGAGTAACAGCGGCACCATGGGCGCATTTCAGAGCCAGGGGGAGCCCAAATTTTGCTCCATCAAATGGTGAGGAGACACCTGCAAAGGGTCCCAGATTTCTACCTGGGAAATTCTGAGAGAAGCCGCAGGTTCCCCTTGTGGTCCTTACACCAGAAATTCACCAGGTTGGGTCACTGGAGCCACTCCTCACATGGGGACCAACCGAGCAGAGCCCACATTGCACATCCAGAGGGGTCCCAAGGCTCTGGGCTGGCTGAGGCCACTGGCACGGCCACACCACGCACAGACTGTGCCTGGCACCCAAAAACCATAGGCATACACCCCAAATGCTGAGTCTCCCTCATTCCCCAACCCTCACCTCCAGCGAGACAGGGGCCAGACTCATAATGTCAAATTGTTAATTAAAGTGCCGTCTTCCTTATGTGTTTCTGCAAGGAAAGCGACACTTCTGAGCTGATAGACAGCACAGGAGGAAACCTGAACACAGAACGACAACAAAACTCTCCAGGAAAGTGCAAGTGGAGTTTTTCAGTTTCCAAAACAAACACTTCACTGTGCATTTACCCACCAGCCCAGCCCCACGTGTGGTGCAGAGCTCAATTAATGGTGCAGCAATGGGAGCAGAGAAGGAAGTGCCATTACAAAACCCTTTCCTTGCCTGACCTCAGCACTTGTCAGGACACAGCACAGGGTCTTCCTCAGGAGCCTTTACTCCACGGCTGTCAGATCTCCCAGGATCCCAGGCACAAACCCAACCCTCGGCACCAAACGGCTCCTTCTCCAGATACGGAGCCCTGAGGGCCTGGTTTTAAGCCCCCCTGAGTGTGTCCTTCCCCTCAGGCTTGTATCCTCAGACTCTGACAAAACCCAGGCACAAGGGAAAAGAAGCAGGCTCGTCTGTCACCACAAAGCTCCACAGTGCACACAGGGACAGAAGAAACCTTCTCTCTGCATTTCGTATGGTGACTGCCACCATCAGCAGCAGTTTTAATGGTTCAATTACCGTTTGGTCCGGCTGCTCTGTCTCTTCCCCATCTCTCTGCCCATCACCACCTTCAGTCTTTTCAGTTACAGCCCCTTCATTGATCCCTTCTCCTGCACCCTGCTCGCCAAGCCGGGCATTGGCTCGTTCCTCTCTGGATGGCAGCTCATCCTCGGACTCATCATTCGTGATCTGCACAGACAGACAGAGGAGCTGCAGAAACAGCCAGCGCGGGGCTGCGCTCTGCCCTCACCTGCACCTGGGGGGACAGAAATCCCCAGGGAGCTGATCTGTTCCACCACAAACAGAAGAGAAAACATCTGGACCCAGACCACCCAGCCCCTCCCAGGCCT
>NW_010199406.1:0-15924 GCF_000695765.1 Mesitornis unicolor
ACTCCTAATATTCTGTGATTCTGTGATTAAGGTGACGCTCTCAGGTATTTATGTACCTCTTACTAACCTGCATTTTCTTCCTTTCTAATTGAGGAAAAGAAGTCTCAGATTTGTTACATTGGGTTGTTTGGTTTTTTTAAAATCTGTTTCTCTTTCCCCTCTTCCCCACCCACCCCTCATTTTTCAAGATCTGCCTGTTGTAACCTTTCTCTTTTCCTCACATCCTCTTCCACATATATTATAATTGACAATATATCAGTCTTACCAAATTGATGCAAATAGTTCTATGTAAGCAAAACACGTCAAGCTGTACTCATATAGTCCTTCAGAGTGTGGATGAAATCAGGTTTGAAGTATGCTAAGGAGGTCAGTGATGCTGGTATCAGCTGAGTTTAGAGGAGAGCGAAGACTGAAGTCCAGAGTTTCCTATTGATAAACTAGAGTCCTAATCATAATATGGATAACCTCTGGTTCCGTGTTGCAGTTGATATAATCCTGAATGGATTTTGGAGGAAAAAAGGGGTCAGAGAGAATGCAGCAAAATGCAGCATTACTCTTGCATAGAACAATGTGTTGAAAATAGCGTGTGTGTGTGTGTGTGTATATATATATATACAAACACACTTACATACACATACACATTTTTAAGAATGTGCACACTGATGATGTCAGATCACAGAAGTATGAAATACCATGGGTTGTCTATATCTTGACAGAAAGATAGCATTCTCTAGTATATGTAGTAGATCTCTCATTTTGGTGGACCCTGACTTTAGGAAGAAACCGTTCTATGTATTTTTGTGGTCTAGGGAGTACATCAAGAAGAAAGTGCACAAAGTTGTTGGACAATGAAACAATATTTCACTGACAATCCATCAGTATGAAGTTATGTTTCCATTTTACAGTGTCATCAGCCTCTTTGTGAACTCCAGATGTATATACAGACTTACAGTCATGGCTGCAGATAGCAGCTGTTAATGATAACACATATGTCATTGTAGAGTCTTCATTTTAAGATCTTAGCTAACTGTATATTTTGAAGACTAAAGAAAAATGTGGATTTGAGGTGGTAATACAGCTGCTCAATTTATAAGCTGTACTTGTCTCCTAGGTTTCCCGGGACGCCTGTGAAGTGATGCAATAACATAAAAGATACAGTGTTTACATAGTGGAATTACAGGACGCTTCCTGGTGTTCTTAAGAGTCGCCACTTCTGGTTGCACACAGCTGCTTCTTGTTCTCTTGGTCTGGGGAGTACACTTCAGTCCATATGCTGGAATGGGAGCGTTACAGCCATACAGAGCTGAGTGGATAAAAATGTTAGATAAGCGCTAAAGGCTAATAAATTAGTTTTCACTTGGAAGGAGTTCTGTAAGGTTAAAAAAAAGTGCCCATAGGTGAGAATACATTATATTTACATTAAAATAAAACCCTTTTGTTACCTAATTAAACTTCATAGTGTACTAAATGTGGACTTTAAGTCATCCTTAAAGAATCAGCGTTCTTTTAAGAACATGTGAATTGATGAGTACAAACTGAAAAAAGTGTTATAAACTACCTCAGAATATCAGTGCCCTGAGATGCAGCATTTAATCCTCTATTATGGTGCAATAAACCTCATTTTTCTTGGGTCATGGTTAATGAGTGTAATGGCAGTCCATCTATCATAGGTTATTATGTCACAGATAATGATCTCCACACAGGCAAGAATCCTTCAGCCCCTGCTCCTCACTATTATTTCCTTTCCAATTACATCTCGTAACTCTCTCTGCTTTCAACTTTTGTCTTGCAAATTTTCTCTTGCGTTTTGCTTCTCTTCATGCCACGTTAATCTTATCCATTTGCTGTACACATTTTGAATGTAAGAATTGCTATGATGGGACAGTTCTGAGGGTCCAAAGCAGTCTCATCACCTGCGCAGATTGCTGCTCAATTGTGGAAGTCTGTGTGAGGCTCACAAATCTTGTGCTATTAAAGGGCTCTGGAACAAAAAAGGAAGTCGCAGGAATATGACACTTTTAAGTAATCGTGATCTTGTTATGTGTACAAACCTTGTCATGTTATAAAAATCTACTCAGGAGCAGTTCTTCAGCCATAGTTCAGATCTTTAGGCTGCAATGTCCCAGCATGATCCAGCAGAACAGAATTTGTCCAGTACTGCCTGTATTTTGGGGCCTCTGTCTCCCTCTTCTTCTTCTTTTGTTTAAGGTCCAGAGTGGGTCACTCAAGTAGTTTTTCAGAGTTTTTTAGTGTCACTTTAATTTATGGAGTGTCTGGGATGAGAGAGCGGCTGCTGTTCATTCTCACAGTGTCTGGTTTCTGGCAGGTGATAACACCTGGACAGCACATCCACATGGCCAGAGTGGTCTGCGGTCTAACCTACAGAATGAGCTAGAATAGTAAGAAGCCAGTATTTCATTAAAAATAAAATTGGTGTGGAGTACAGAGGAAAAGCCAGAGGAGTACTGGGATTATGTCTTTCCTGTAGAGGTGGTTTAAAAATAACGTCTTGTGATTGTTGCTAACTGTGGTGTGTATCCTCGGTGAAATTATTAAATGTTTACGCAGAGTTCTAAATTAATTTATTGGACACCATCTGGACATGTTTATACTAGTTTATGATCCATACTCTGCTATATTTAAAATATTTTTACTACTTGAACTGCAAGACTTGTGTTTTGAGTTAATACTATAACATTAAGGGTAAGGATGACATTGAACTTTGACTAATTTTTTTGTAATCTAATTTGAGGCGGAACTCTCTTCACAGCACGATGTGCCCTAGGAGTTGGCGCGGGTTCACATGACCAACCGAACTCACCCAAGGGCTGTTGCCCGTGTGTGATTGATGCTTCCTCTGAGCAGCAGTGGCCTGGGAACTCTCTGACATAGGCACCCTGTGTTCAGTCCACTGCATGAACAGCCTGGCTGAATTTTTTTGTGTGTTATCCTGGCTTTAAAAGGCTTCTCCTGCTTTCCTAAGGGCCATTGCTTTCTGTCTAGCTGTTACTATTTGCAGACAACAGTAACCTTTGAAGTGATGCTGGTAACTGTTAATAGGTTGTATTTGGACAGGTGCATTCGATAGGGCAGTGCCAGGCAGCTGCAGCTTTGTGGGCCAGCTCTTAACCTGTGGAGCTGCCATCCTGGCCACAGCAGCATAGTTCCTGCTGCCTGGGAGAAGGAGGAAGAAGAAGGTGAAGTGCAGAGTGACAGCTCTGAGCTGGGGTTTCTGGAGAGCTCCTTCTTGGAGCAGTCTCACTCAGTACTGTGTCTGGATTTAAAACTGTGTCAGCAGTGAGAGGATACAGCGAGTAGACTTGGTGTACTACAGACCTCCTCTCTCCCTGGAGACCACTGGGGAGTTTACCACAGCTGGCTTCAGTGGGATGTCCTCTCCTGTCTCGTAATGTGGAGGTTGGGTCATGTCCATTTAAGACTTCCTTTAGAACAGGACCTCTTGGGCTGTGAGGCAGCACATAGTGGGTTAAGGTTGAGAAGGAGAGCAAGTACTACAGACATTACACCTTGTCACTCCACCGAGGAAAGGTGGTTGCCCATTCCCATGGAGAGCCTCCCAGCAAACAGAGCTTTTCTCACAGCTTGCTTGTGCTGCCCACAGCCCATGTTTTATATCTTAGTGATCCATATGTAATTCCACATTGCCAACCTCACCTGAAAACTTTGTAATAGTTTTCAGTGTGTTTAGTTAAATTAGTGGCAGTAAATTAGTAAACTTGCCTTCTTTGTGAATTTGTTCAGAACCTCAAAATTAAGTATTAGTAACCTTTATAGGATTATGTTGTAAACTTTGAGGAAATACAGGGAAGTGAATTCATACTTAAGATTAAAAAAAATTATCTACATACACTCTGCAGAGATTTTTGGATCGTAAGAGCTTGGTTCTTTGTAATTTCTGCAACCCTAGTTTAGAGGAATAAAGTGTTGAAAGAATGATAGGTCAGGCCCATCAGTAATAATATATTTGTGAGATGGTAATTTCTAAATCAAACCTGCGCTCAAATGTCTATTTTCTCAGCTGTAAGAAAAATTTAGTCCAATAGTTTTGTAAAGTATTTTCTGTGTAGTGTTTCCTACACAAAAAGCCAATTCATTTTGTGGAAGGTAAAATGTACTATTCTTTTCTCACAAAATGTTATTCCTCACAAAAATGTTGATAAACCAGTTTCTTTTGATCAGTAACTAATTGAAGAAAAAGTACTGAGGAACAAAACCCCATATATGAATTAGATTGTTAGCTTTTTATTTGTGTAGAGTTTTAATGATGAGGTGAATAAACAGTCTTAGGTGACAGAGCTTCAGCAGCAGTAAGGAAAGGAGGTGGTGGTCATGTGTCTCACAAACTGCTCTTCATAATCTTACTCTGAGGACTTTTTTTTTTAAACTCTGGATGTGTAATAATCTTATTGTCACCATGGTGACAATAAAACCCTAAATCTCTTGTTCTTACTGTTAAATATAGCAGTATATCAGACACGGCATTTATCAACAGGAAGCTCAATACTTTTTAAGGTGAAAATAATATTATGTAAAGCTTTGCTCAGCTTCAGTTGGAAAAGAGTCCATGTATTATTGTTATCAGTCTATTTATTGTAACAAATAGGCACTCCGTTATTAAAATTAAAAACTTCAATTGTCTGTCTTCCTAAAAAGTCACCATGTGAACAGTTGAAGGCCCATTAAATGCTGTTTGTAAAATGTGTCTACTCCATGCCCTCCTTCTCCTCACTGCTGCTTACTTAATTGATGTGTGTGGATTGGTAAGTGCTGTGGCTGCATTTTAGATGGGTGTATGCTCTTTTCTGAGTTTCCTGTCTGTAGTTATTAGAGAAGATGACCTTGAAATCTCATACTATCATCACAGACTCAAGGTTGAAGGGTCCAGTTCTTCTGGGGACAAATAGGAGTGCAGGTTATTATATTTTTTTACAAGCTATTGGTTATTGTTTAATTTTAAACTGTCAAATGTGAAGGATGTTGCAGTGAATTTCTCACTTGAGTGCCTGTACTGAAAAATGTTTGCAATAACTTATATTATGTTCTTGAAGTTAATGAATTCAGAAGGATGGAATAGCAAAAAAACAATAGAGAGCCTAAACTTTAAGAGGGAGAAAACAACTACTCATTCTCTTTTCTCCCTGCTATCTTTCTTTAGCTCCTGTCATAACAGGAGTTAATATGAATAGTAAACATATGTATGGAAGAGAGAAAAGCTATACTATTAACTTGTTTTTTATTTTTAGGTTAACAAAGCCCTTGTCATTTGCGGATTGTGTTGGGGATGAACTGCCGTGGGGATGGGAAGCCGCATATGATCCTCAGATTGGTGTATACTATATTGATCACATCAACCGTAAGTGTTTTTTAGTTTGCTGTAGTGGTTATCAAAGCAGGCTCACCTTGATTAGACTTTCCTGAGCAGCATTTGTGTACATGGGTTTGTTGGGGCACTTTGCAGATGCATTATAGCTAGCCCAAAATTATTCATATGACTGTTCATCTTTTTCTGTGAAAGAAGTCTGTGTAATGTATAGTAAATAAAGATGGTTTACATCTGTTGGTATCTGTAAAGTGTAGGATATTTGGTGGCTATTAAATATTCAACAGTGCACACTGGTGGAGATCATCTGATACAAGTAACAAAAACTGGCTTCAGCTTAACTGAAAGGAGCTATTGTAGATAAGGTAGTATGGAGTGGGGGGTGGTATTTATAACTTGTATATGAGGCCTGGCAAATGTGCTGTAGTTCTAAGAATGTTGTAGAATACATTTCAGGCTATAAATAATGCTATATTTTGTAGTAATTGGAAAGGGAATGGGGAATTAAAATGCTGAGGAAAATTTGCCCTTCGGTATAACATTATTGGCTTTAAAAGGCTTACAAGAAAATCTGCTGGTACAAAATGACTACATCTGTTTCTACATATATTTTTAATTGCATGGAAATTATGTCTAAACCATACAAAACTATAGCAAAATTTGAAATACAATGCTTTTTAGATTTACAGAAATGAATATATTCCTGAAAGCATTTCTGGCTTCCTTTTCTGTGTTTATTGCTCCATATTAATTGATACATTTTTTCTATTTTCTCAGAAATTGTCTTTAATAACATTAGTGAGGAGATTCCCTTTGAGATCAGTAGCTGAATATAAATGCCTGCAACTCTGCTAGCAGTGCCACGTACTTAGTTAAAAAATAGTATGGTGTCTGTGGCCATTTGAGATGCTTTAGTTTAGCAGAGACATCTACATAAGGTCAGTAGATACAGCCTGGACAGTAATAGACCAGTGGCCTTTTGGAACAAAAGCTGGAGACAAGGCTGGTTACTCCATGGCATCTCAAATGTATGAGCAACTCGGAGATGTCTCAGCTGCTTTTGCAGTCAATGGCTTGCTAGTCAGTACAGCCAATGGGATGGGAAGTGTCATGTGGCTGACAAGTTGGGTGTCTGCTTTGAAGATGAGCTGGTTTAAGCTCCTTTGGTTGGGTTGGACTGGAACTGTCATAACTTGAATGGGACATTAGATGTCTGTTGTGTTTATTGGGCACCTGCAGATAGACATGTAATCTTGAACTGAATTCCATCCAATAACCTCATTTGTGCTTTATTGGGATAACAGTGAGAGACCTCTGATCTTACCTGTGGTGTTAAACATTCCTGAACAGAGACATACTTGATTGAATTCAAAAGGTGAAGAAAGTAAAGGATTTGCTTCTGAATCTAAATGCTATTATCAGAGGAATCTTGTCTTTAACTTCTGCTTTGGCCAAAACTATAAAACTTAAAGCTATAAAATTTTGAGTGGCAATCTGTATTTCTGAGTGTTTTGAGAGTGCTTTCAGAGAACTACTCTGATAATCATGGACTTTTATTTCATGCATGCTCAAAACTTCTAATTAGTTCTAAAAATCTCAGTCTTGTAGCTTTGTTGCTTTTTTCTTATTTTCAGAAAGAGGTTAAATATTTACTTTTAAATTCTGTTTCTATGCATTGGAGGTGAATTCCTGATGATGAGCTATTCATGGCTTGAAGTTCTGCTTCACATGCATGTAAGATGTTGAAGGTTGGACAGCATTGCCTTGAAATTCTCTTGAAATCTGTTAATATACTGCAAACACTAATGCTTCCACTTAATGTAGTTATATATCCATCCACATGTGTCTTTCTGTGGCTGGGATAAATAAGTGCAATTAGTTGGGTTTCTTTACATTATGTTAATGCATATGATGGATGACAAAATGGTGTTCTTTGGACTTCGGTGTACTTAAAGTAGTTTCCATCCATTGATCAGTATGCATTTGATTCTTGTTATATTAATGTATGTGTTGCTTTGTAGCAATTTCAGTGAAACTTCTGGATTTGTTAAGTGGTATATGTCAATTTTGTGCAGTATTTTGGTGAGAGTACTCTTGAGTTGCTGGGAGGTAAACTGCCTAAGAATCTTGTACATGTAAATAAAGGTCTTTTGTCTGACACACCAAAAGTGGACATTATAACTTCATATGACTGGGGTACGTGTGTTGTTTTGATGCTGTTGAAATCTCTAGAATGGAGGTCACAGAAAAAGCCTTTCCAGAAAGTGTGTTTTGCACCTGCTTACTGCTTTATTAGCAATGTAATAATTCAGATGTGTTGAATATGCTTTTTGGATTTGAATTGTTAAAATTATCTGTCAGGACAGTGGTTATATAAAAATGTGGAAGACTCCTTTACTCTTTCACCTGTATTGATTATAATTCTGTTGTTTTTCTAAATTTTTCATTTACTGGATAAAGAAGCCCAATGAGGGGAAAAAAACTGTACCCGCTGCTAGGAGGAGGACCAAATGAATAGATGCCTGAAAAACAGGGTGGATAAAATGGAATTTCATGATCCATAAATGGCAGCTTGAGGAATAGCACCTTGAGAAGAAATCTTCTCCCATGTGTTAGGTAGGGAGAGGTGACTAAAGATGCTTCATGTTCCCTGCCTTCTGGCTGGATTTATTTCAGCAAACTGTTAGAGGGAAGGCCCATTGTTCCCCTCTCCTTGCATCCTATAATTAATTATTCTGAACAGCTTCTCTATTATCTGTCCTCTTTTTCACATCTTTTTCTAGCATTGTTCCTACTGTGTGCCTCCGTACAAAGCTACATTTGGTACAGCTGTGAAGTTTCAGGTTATCCACAGGACTTTGGAGCCATTGTAGTGGAGCTGGCCCATCTTGTTAAATTTCTCACACCAACCAACGAGCTATGAGCAGCAGGCTGGACCTTAGTGCAATGAACTGGAGATTCAGAAGATTGCTCATGGTTGTTCTCTCTTTTTCTGTTAAAAATTCAAGGTGGAAAATGTTAAGGATGAAATTTCCATTAGATACTAGCAAAACTCCCACTAATGTCAAGAAAGTAGTACTAGGCTGGACCTTGCAAAGTTCTAAAAATTGTACCGAATTTCTATAATGTCAGTTCTTCAAAAATGGTTTAAATCAGTATATCTTAAAAAACCAGTTTGTGTAATTATCTGTTGTTTTCCCTTACCTTCCCTTCTCCCATACAAACCTGAGAAAAGTCTACTCTCCTTAGCTGCCTGTAGAAACTCAATTTCTCCTCCAGAGAGGTGTAAGAGTTGTCTGTGAGCAGTCTGCAAGTGTAAGACACTCCCTCAGACTTGAGGAATTTGCTTTTGGTTTCAGTATGTTTAATTTGGTTTTATTATCATCACACATTTTCTATAATTGTATATATTTTTATGAGGAGTTCTCAAATATAGTTTGGTGGGTTTTTTTCAGATCTTGCTGATTGCCTTAGAGCTTTCTCATGGTCCTTTTGGATAATGTAACCCACTTTGAGAAACACTAACTGAGGTCATTACTTTATGAATATATTACCCCAATTAGGAGTTTTAATGTGATGCTTTCAGCTACAAGGGAGCCCAGATTACAGGCCGTCTGGCAAAGGAGAACATGCATATGATGTGGGTAGCTAATACTGTAAGAACCTAAATGCATACTCTGTGTTTCAGTAGTGCCCTGTGTTGGAGGGATGACTGAAGGGGTGTTATGTCTGGGGTTCTCTTCATGCAGGATCCTTCTTACTGTGGTTTGGGAGAGTCCATGGACTTACTAGTTTATACTGTTCATGCTTAGAATTGTTATTGCATATATGTGCTCATGTGTTCATCTACTTCAGCTGCCTATTTTGCTAACATTTACTACCTTTGCTAAATAACACGGTTAGGAACTCAAGGCAATATCAAAAATAACACAAACCTATTGCTCCACTTTATGTGAAAGTCATCACTTTCACATTTTTCCAATTCTTCTGCAGAGTTTTCAACATCAGGCATTAAGTGGCTGAGATGCAAACATTTATGCTCTTAGAGCTTGGATTTGCAAACACTTTCAAGCTGATAAAATCTCTGAAAGAATTGGTCCTGCTCTATTGCTACCTCTGGCCTTTTGTTCTGTCCCTGCACTGTTTTTGCTTTTGCTGGCATGAACATTTGCATGGCCAGACAGTGAATCAGATCAGGGAGCTGATTCGAGTTGAAACTAATCCGGTATGGAAAAAAAAAAGTTGCTATTTGTTCTCCTTTCCACACCCTTATTTATGCAAGCAAGAGAGGGAAGGTGACCTGGCGATATGAATGAATGGTCAGGTGGAAGAGACGGAGGACAGCTGCTTTTCATGGTAGTACTGGTTAAAGGTGTTTAGAAATGACACCCTTGAACTCTTCTCTTCCGCGCCCTGTGCAGGTTTGCCAGGAAGCCGATTTGACTCCGAGGCCGTGATTTCCAGGTGCGCTTCTCGAGTGGTGGCGGCAGCTGAAGTAGCAGTCATTGCTTGCTCTGGTCCCTGTCCCCATGTTGTGTCAGCTTGAGGATATGTAGTAAACATGGATTGTGGGGAAGTACTCTGCTTCCTGAGGGGTGTGAGCTGTTGTTCCTTGCCTCCTCTTCCTTTCACCAGCTGCTCGGGTTTTCTGATCCAGATCATTGCATGAGGTGTGTGTAGATAAAGAGCCGCTGAAGTGATGGCAGCAAGAAAGGGAAGCTACTCTGGCTTGACATTCATAGTCTGAGGGAATCCTGGGCTGGGACAAGTTCTGCCTTGCCTTCAGCACCCTACATATTCCTTAATAACTTACGCCCTTTACTTCCAGTTCTTGTTTTCAGGCTGAGGAATAACCAGGCAAGTGGTAGTTTTCTTCATTGCGTTGATCTAGTTAACCTGTAAAACATGTACTCTCCTGATAGTAATGTTTAGTGGCAAAGACAGGAGACGGGAACTGAAGGACAGTATTTAAAAGATAAGGTTGGGAAGGAATAGCTACTCCTAGCTTTCTTTCTGACACTTTGTATTCAATATGATGATTTTTCTCACTGCCTTCTACCCCTAGCACTTTTATTCAAAATGGATTTGGATGTCTACCTTCTCTGCTTCTGCAGCATCTCCCTACTTAGTTTTAGTTGTCTACTTCGGAAGCAGGAGGGCACCTTTCTCAGAGACTGTTTTCTACCACTATTTCATCCACAAAGAAAAAGAAAACTGAGTCAGAGTGATGCTAAAGCATCAGGAATCAGAGAGATTTGTGTCTACTTAGCTTAAGAACACAATTCATTGAAGGTCCCTTTTTCCCCACTTTCCCTTAAAATTTCAAAGCTTAGCTATTTGCTTACACCATTTGACACTTACAACACGGTATTTTAACTTCAGGTATTCTGTTTGTTGTAATCTTGAAGGCTTTCATGCCAGTTTATGCCTGTGCAACTGGTTTATCCAACACGGGGATTTTTGTGCGTAGACTGCCTCTTCTCTGCTCCAGCCTGGCACTCTGGTACATCTGCATCTATGAAAGTGTGCCAGACTGTATTTCCAGACAAGGAAGGAATCTGAAAATCCTACCATGAGTCTGCAATTACCGTTAGCTTGAGGGAGACGAATGGTGTATCACGATCATAGATGTGTAGTGTTTGTTCCCACGACCCATCACCAGCTTCTAAGCAAGTGGTGACGTGCTGGCTTGTGGAAAACAATTGTGAAGGCTCTTTACTGTCAGCAAACACACATGGTGAAAACCCGAGTGCAGTATATCTTGTCTTATCATAGGTAAGTATCTTCTCTGCGTCCTGGCCATAGGAAGAGATTAATCTAGTGCAAACTGGCTACAGAAGGAAGGCTCGAGCAATGAAGGCTCTGGATTAAAGACGATTTTAGCTGCTGACTTTTATGTAAAGGTCATACTTGCATGTTTTTCATACATCTTAGTTCTGATAGCCATAGCAGTAGAACATTACCTACGTATTGGATAATGTAGAGCAAAATGATCAGAGTTTCTGCTGCATTTAACTCTGAGATATGTAAGCATATGCTACCCGATCTCTAGAGGAAACTAATGTGCCATGCTCTTAGCATGTTCAATATTTCTTTGTAAAAATATCTGAATAAGTATTTCTTGGAAATCTTCTCATGCTTACACAGTATAGGTGGAAAACGTTCTCATTTTCTCTCATTATTCAAATTCAAGCACGGAATTATTTTGTGGAAAAGTGAAGACGGTGTCTGGAAGAGAGGAGGGATTTTTCGTGTGCAAGTTCTGTGGCAAGAAACAAACTGTAGAGAGCTCAGTTCAGAGCATACTCTGAATAACCTAATTTGCCTCCATGTCTCTTTAGAACCCATATTCCATCTTATTATTTGGTAGAATGTGATTATCCATCAATGTGTCAGATCATTTTTAAGACACTGTATATGTCCTCCTGTTGGGCTGCACAACCCTACCGAAGCTGCTGTCTCTTGAGCTATTCTTTATTTTTAGGTATCTATTGAACAAATAGTATGAAATGAGGTAATGTTTGTTTATGAATTTTTCCTCAGATTTTTAGGTACGAATTGCTTTTCTTGTTGTTGGAGTTTGAATTGTAAGTATTTTAAAAAGTGGGACAAAAAAGGAATAAGAAAAAAGCGCATTCAAAAAGCCTCTGGTAGGTAAACAATAAAGTGCATTCTTTAAGCCAGTCTGGTAACACTTGCTTATTCTCCCTGAAACTAATGCTGGTATATTTGCCCCTTTGCTGTTCATTAAGACTTACCTCTGGGTTGCCCATATGTGATATATGTTATGCCAGTTGAAGTACAGTGAAATATTTGCACTCCTTTTTTTCTAAATGAATTTTTGTCTGATTGCAGGCAAAAGTACTGGAGATCTGAAAGCCAGTTTGTTTGTCAAGAAACGTGGGATATACTTGTAGAATAAACACATCCATAGTGATTATGTAATGCTGTGGATAAAATTGCTTTCACCACTCACCATTAAGCTAACTCATGTTACCCTGTGATGGTTGATATCAGACACCATTTTTCCTCTTTTGATGTTATATGTCGAAGGGTGGTCATTGATTTTGTTTGTGCCATCTTGAGACATTTTTGTGTGAGCTACCATTGAAATCTTGGTTCTCCTTTGCTGTGGCTGCTCCTAGTTTGGCTTGCCTGCAGCGCTTTTCCAAGGGCTTGCCCTCAGCATGTGGTAGTTTGCTTTCCAGGTATCCCTTCCTCACACCACCTATGTGGAGCAGCAAGTAATCCTGTTACAGCAAAGGCATTGGGGCTGTTCCAAAAACCAACCTGGATTTATCTTGCATGCTTTCTTCAGCCACTGGAGATCAGGAGAAGCACCAGTGATGAGGGAACCTGAATGTAGTCAGCCATTGGGTTTGAGGGTTTGTGGCCTGTGTTACTCTCTTGAAGGGGGAGTTCTTTTTGGTTGGAGGTAGCAGTGCTGCAATGATTATGCAAGATAAGTAGAGATGTCAGGTGTGATGGAGTTATCTTTTCCTCACTTACTGTTTCAGGCAGAGAAATTGCCACCCTGACATGGAGTACCTAGCCAAGTTATGATATGGTGCAACCCACTTCTGCATCAGTCAGAACCTCCCTCTTTTAAGGGCTCAGCCACTGCAATTTTGCCACCTCTTGTCTTGTATGATAGCCTTGGTTTCTAGGTCTGGAAGCTTTCTTGTGTGTTGGTATATGAGGGAGAAGGCACATGGTCTTGATTAGTAGATACATAAGATTCTAATGGATTAGTAGATCCATAAGTAGGCTTGCTGCTGCCAAAAAAAGGATGTCTAGTTCCTTCCCCAGCTGGGTGGTTCTTCCCACTTTATGTGGGCTCTCTGGACTTTTGGTAACATGGCACAAGTCACCTAACCTGCCATAACACCATGTATCTGCTTCCATGTTACCTTGTGTAACCACTGAGTGTTTGGGTGGGTTTAGTTAATCCAATAGGCTTTTTGCTTGCTCGAGTGAGCACCAGAGACTGTGCAAAAGAGAAGATGTGAATGTGAAACACTAGGGAGTGTGGGCTGAGGTGTCACGGTGGAAATGATCACTGCCAAAAAGGAGGGCTATTACAGCAGCTCCAGCTGAGGCATACAACACCCCCCACTGCTCGCTTCCCTACAGATCTTAGGTCCTTGTTTCTTTCCAGGTCAGCTAGTTTCCCTGGGAATAGCCTCTCTTCTGAGACGATTCTGCTACATTTACAAACTGGAATATTATGGATGTGTGTTTAAATGGGTGAGAGTTCTGTCTTCAGGATTAAAAGTATAATGTCATAATTTGTCCCCTCTTGCTATGTGTGTGTCCTTCTCTAGCTATCTAGCATCTCTGGCTTTTTTTTTTTTTTCTTTTTAGTGAGACCCCTTGAGAGTACTTACTCTCCAACTGTGCTGCCTAAATGCAGTGTGTCTGACAGCTTACATGTAGGTCGTTCTAGAGCCAATCTACACTATTATTTTGTTTGGCAAGGGAAAACTATTGCTTCCACGTATTGTTAATCCTGTAGTAAAATGTCCAATTCTCTCATGTCTAGCAGTAGGGCGTCAGGGAGGTGTTCCCTTCCCTGTGGGATTTTCTAGTGGGATTTTAATTTCATGTATTTTAAGGAAATAGGATCTACTGCTGATAAAGTAATAGTTTCCTTCTGTTCAAGTAGACTGTAAAAATTTGGCAGAGCTTCTTGACAGCCGAGAGGAACATAACATATGAAAATATCCCATTTAAAAAAAAATGGCATGCCTGACTATCGCCTGTATCTTATGTATAATACATAGCTTATGTATAATTACACAGAGCATGCATAACATTGCTGCCTTTGAAGTAAGTTCTTGCCAAGGGAATGAACAAAACCTTCAAGGTGCAAAGTCAGCGCTGGCATTTAGGTTTGGGATTATTGTTTGGGCTGAATTCTTTGCTGAGTTTAAGTGCATCAAACCTGGCTGACAGTGAGCCAGGGAGAGTGCATTTTGTGGACAGCAGCATGATTAAAGCCAGCGCAGCTTGCTCTGCTGCCTTACAGGGCTGCAGTCATTTTGGTGCCCAGGAACGTCCTTGAGTGTGGAGCGTGCCATCCTGCCGCTTGTGTGGTGCCGCTGGGCGAGACCTCAAGTCTTTTCTGTCTCACAGGGAAGTCACTCGAACCTTTAAAAATAGGAGGAAATAAATTGCTTGTTTATATATTTTATGTATTTATTAACTGTGCAGTTGCAGTAATTTGTTTAAAGTTAAATAAAATAGTTTTAAATTAAGATCTCTTAATAGAATTGAGTAATTCTGATCTGCACATGGCTTTGCCAAATGGTGCTAAACCCAAGTCAAATTAGGAATGCGTAACCAGAATATTAGGTGGACCACCATCGCTCTCATTCTGTTCCTATGGATCATTGTGATTGGACAAAGGAAGTTGATATATCAAGTTTTTCTAGAACTAGAGAGTGCTCTTGATAGAGCCTGGTATACAACTTGTAGTTATTTAAAGATCCATTTCAAGGAGATTCTGTTCGGGGGAGCTGATTCTGCCCCTCTGCTCTGCTCTTGGGAGACCCCACCTGGAGTATCGCGTCCCGCTCTGCGACCCCCAGCACAAGGAGGACATGGACCTTTTCGAGAGAGTCCAGAAGATGGCCATGACGATGATCAGAGGGCTAGGGTACCTCCCCTTTGAAGACAGATGATCTTTAACGTCCTTTCCAACTCAGACCTTCTGTGATTCTGTATCTAAGTTTATGCCATGGAAAACGATGGCCAGTCTATCATCTTCTTTTTCTCTACAGGAAACAGCTAAACTCTTGAATTTAACTATCTGATGATGCCAAAAGAGTTGGAGAGGTCGTGCTCGGGATTGGGGGGTGGTTCATTTGTTCTGCACTGCTGATGGTTGAAGTCCAGTTAGCATTTTATAGAATAGATGCAACCCTGCAGCTCTGTCCAGCGCTCACTCCTCACCTGAGCAGCAGAAATAACATCTCCCCATCTGTCTAGCCAGCCATCTGGGGATTTTTGCCCAATTCGTATCTGCTGCAGACAAGGTTGTAAGGCATCCTGTTGCAGTTACCAGTGGAAGCATTTATCTGCCATTAAAAAAGGAATAAGATCTCCTGAGTTTATCTTACATCAGCTGTTGAATAATAAGAGTAGGAAAATGTTTGAGTGTACTTTGTGGTTTAAATCTCACTCTTTGGTTTAAGCATGAAGGGCTTCACATCTCATTTTGAAAGGTTCAGCAAGCTGTTCCTTCAATGGCATGCATGTAACTATCCCAATAATATTCTTGTGTATACAAGTTTGACCTTAACAGCAGGTGCTTAAGGAAAAAAAATCCTTATCTGTGTGAGGTTTTACTCTGAGAAGTATAAATATTTGTTTTCAAAAGAACTCTGCTTTAAAAAAATATTGGTTCTTGGAAGTGTACATGTGCTCAAATGAACATACTTTTCGAAACGAAGCAGTGCAGTGCGAGAAATATTGTCCATAGTTCTGTCTTTTTTATGTGGGCTAATCCTCCTGATTAAAATGGAGGCAACTGAAAATTATAGATTAACAGGCATATGGTGCTGTAACACAGACATGCGCAT
>NW_010199407.1:0-1121 GCF_000695765.1 Mesitornis unicolor
TTTGTTGTCGTTATTTGTACATCGATATTGTTTGTTATGACAGGGCACTGCAGCTTCCCCATGACACCAGACCAAGGTTCATCACTGGTGTGGAGGAGCGTTTATGGTGAGTAACACCCAACCTGCTTTGAAAGATACTTTTAAAGTTATTTTTTTAGACACTGTCAAGCATTCAGGGGTGTAAGACTGCGTTTCCAGCAGCATTAGCTTTAACATAACTATGTGTTAGCGAGTTACAGGTCCTCGGATGATATTGCACATCACAAGGCTGAAGTTAAATACGAAACATTGATTCTAGCAGCAGCCATCTGTGAAAAACGACTGGTTACAGCTTTAAACCGCCGGTTTCAAATCAAGACGCAGATGAACTTACCTCAAAGTTACTCAGCAACGCGGCGTTTGCATCTTTTCTGAAAGGAAAAAAATGAAAATTATGAATTCATGTTCTAAATGAAACCGTCTAAAATTTTTCTTTGCCGAGTTACGGATTCTACAAGAACAGACGCTATTTTCATAGAGTTGGTTTCTTCAAAAAAGTCCTCAAGAAATCTACTTGTCATTACTCTACACTTACCAAGCTGTTGCCACCTCTGGAAATTGTTTTTTTTCATATTGCTAGCAGAATTATTACATAAATATACACTATATATATAAAACTTGCCCCATAAATCATACTACACTTACATGACAATCTTTGTTCTCAGCCACACTACTTTACTCATTCATTCAACCTTACGAACTAAAACCAAATTGCCTTGGTTCTTCCTCACACAAAAAGGCCTCCTGTCTTATTTGAATAAAAGACTGACAGGAAAAAAAAGTCATTAAGATTACACACACTATTTATTTATTAGTCCAGCATGGCAAATGAAATGACAACCGCTATTTCTGTACAATGTGCATATATGTATGTACAGCCATGGCACTGTATTTACATGCACTGTACTGAGTGAGAAAACAAACCAACCTTACTGCTTTTGCACTTTATTTATTCTTTGAACCTGGCACTGGTGAGGCCGCACCTCGAGTGCTGTGTTCAGTTCTGGGCCCCTCACTAGAAGAAGGATGTGGAGATTGTGGAGCGTGTTCAGAGAAGAGCCACAAGGATGGGGAGGGCTCTG
>NW_010199407.1:1421-3906 GCF_000695765.1 Mesitornis unicolor
GGTACTTAGGGATATGGTTTAGGGGGTAGACAGGAACGGTTGGACGTGATGATCTCAGAGGGCTTTTCCAACCGAGCCATTCTGTGATTCTGTGAACATTTATGTGGCTACTCCTCTGTTAGCAGGGCAAGGCTGAGAGCTTCCCATCTCCCATCAGCCAAACACCTCCCCACTAACTCTGTCCCAATGAAGGCTGAATCGTTATCCACCCCAGGTAGGCTGAATGCTCTCTTTGAATCAAACACACACTTAGATTGATCACACCTCTACTACTATCGGATATTATAATTTTCTATTTTTAAATTTAAAAGAGGGGAAAACAACAACCTGATGCAGAACATCCTACGCTCCCCAAACAACACATTCTGCTGAGCAGCCAGCAGCCACCACAACAGCAAGTTTCCATACAAAAGGAAAAAAAGGCCTTTCTCAGGTCTGCGCAGCAGCTTGTGTAAAAAAAAAGGGGAAAAAAAGGTACAATGTATTGTTAAGCACCATCAATTGTCTGAATAGAACTGTCACGTTCATCACTTTCAAACGAGTTAAATGCGTCCACAAACTTCCACAGGTTCTATCATTGTTTTTAAATGAAAAGGACCTTCGAAAATACGCTGAGATGAACTTCAACTTCCATTTCGCTGACTCGAGTGAAACTTCAGCAAGTGAGCTCACCCACGCATTAGTTTTCATTCATGTTTTACAAACCATATAGCTTTTGTTGTTAGGTAAATGCAATTCTTCAGAATGTTTGCATTCAGGCTATGGCTACAGAAATCCCTATGGATCAAAGACATTCTTTGTTAGAAATAATAATGCTACGGAAGAATTATATAGGGAATTATTCTGTTCAATAAGTGAAAGAGCCATATAGAGGAAATACATTACTGTGCAAATGCATCTGTGAAATCTATCTGAAGAGAAATGATTTAAGACAATTGCTTCCTTTTTCATTCTCAAACACTTGGTCATTTGGAAAAATCCTTTTTTTCCTTCCAATAACGGCTAGCAAATGAATCTCTCTCAAATCTTCAACAACTTTTGTGGTGCTGAACTACCAGAACTATAAACTGATAAACAAGACCAGTTTCAAAAACTTTTTGCATAACTTATAAAGCAGAAACACAATTTTTGCTAGCCCTAACTCTCATGAATCAACTGCATTTTACATTCAGAAAACAACAAATTATGAATTAATTCTGATAAATACATATATGAGGGACACTCAAGCACAGCTCAGGGCTGCAGCCTCAGGTCTCTTACCTCTCCAGCACCTTCCTATTGCTCCTAAAAGAGGCAGCACCAGTAAAGTAAGTTGGACTACTCAAGGTAGTAAAAACCAAGTGGATGTGTAAGTGGCATCGCAGAGTTACTATTAATGGCATCAAAAGCATCTTTCTCAGCAGGGCGAATCCTATCTTTCCTCACACACAACGGCAACTTGCAGCCTGTGTATGTGTTCCAGAGCACTTTTCAGTATACGACAGCAAGAGCAGCTCACGTCCCTACAGGCTGCTACTCCTGGTAATGCTAACAAAATCCAAACTCATTTCAGTGGACGTCTCTTATGTGTTATCCACTTTTGAATTTTATGTATAGAAGATTTAATTATAATAGTACAGATATTTAACTAGAATAAGGCATCCATGGATAACTGCAATAGCTCAGCTGACTTTGGTGGATGCTGACATATGTCCCGCGGGACTCGCGTCCTCCGTGCCCCCGCTCATCAGAAACCAGCGCCACATACACGGACGTAACCATGCAATGCAGAGGGCTCCACAGAACTGAGGAGAATTGAGTTTGTAAGCTTCAAAATGAGTCTAATCCACTTGTTTTGTGCCCAGGTGACGTTAACAAGACAGAAACATGCCTAGTGCTGTCAACAAAGCCCACTGCCTGCGATGGCAACCTGGGGCTGGCTGGTGTGACTGCCCGAACTTAGCTAGCCAAAATTCTGACTTGCCTCTTATATTTGCAATTGCTGGTGCACACTCGTTAGGTTTTCTCCTTCATATTCAGCTCCTACAACAGTTGTCTGTCTGACGCTGACAGGAGTAACTCCCTCCCAGATGCTGCAGCAGAGATTCCCGTTTCACCTCTGCCAGGGCAGAGCACAGAGGGGAGCAGGAGAAGACAGGCACCGAAAGCGGGATTCAAGCTGAGCCACGAAGCCTTTCACTCAAACAGATGCTTCAGCAATATTTTTAAAGTAAAAAACCCCTCAGCTTCCCATCAGAATGCCTAATCCCACTACTATAAAGGCGTTAAAGGCCAAATATACCCCCACACACCACAAGCAGGCCCATATAGGTATATATCAAACGCACACAGGGCAGGCAGGCCCATATGTACCCACACACTGGAGACAGGCAGGCCCATGCAGATGTACCCCACACACACCCCCCCACACCGCAGGCAAGCCCATACAGATGCAACCCACAAACACCCCACAGCCAGGCCCATATAGATATAAATATAAAAATAT
>NW_010199408.1:0-3285 GCF_000695765.1 Mesitornis unicolor
ATTCTGTGATTCTGTGATTCTGTGTAGGGTCCTAAACAGATTTGGTTCTTCTTCTTACTTATTTAATCCTCTGCAAAATCTTCATTCAAAGTCTCCAATAATTGCAGAATTTTTGATGAATAAGGTGAAATTTTCTGTGAAAGTATGTCATTATATTCCCAATTTTTTCCTAACTTTACTGGATGTTAGTAACATCTGAAATGTTCATCTAACTGTTGAGGGTTTTTCTGCATTTGTGGTAATTTTCCATTTTTCATAATTGCTGAAATCAAAATAATTATTGTACAATAAATGAATTCCTTACCACAAGCCATCAATTTTATTAAAAAAAATAATTACAGGGACCTTGGACTGCTCAGTAAGAACACCAAAAACTTTATGTCTAAATCCTAGCTCATCTTCCTAATTAGAGATAAAATACAATCTCTAACTAGGTCCCTTTCCTGCATAGGTTGTTTTGAACCTTGACAGAGCTGGAGGGAAAATGTTGGTCTGCAGTTAGAGTAGAAAGCAAATGAAAAAGTAAGAGAAAAGGCAGAAGAGGGAGAGGGAGAGGGAGAGGGAGAGGGAGAGATCCCTGAGGGAAGGAAAGACAAAACCACATTGCATGTGCTAAGCTTGTTTCTTTATTTGTTTGGTCATAATACTAAGAAGTTTCCGTCTGTGGTACTGTCATTTGCCCAGAACTGATCAACGAGGCTCATCAGTGAAGCTGAGAGTCCTGAGACGGAAAGAAACATCTGCAGACCTTTACAAACTGCAGAAAAATCTGCAAGACCGAGAGCAGAGGTGAACTGCCTTGTCCCATCATTGTTTATTCTAAACTATATCTAATTTATAACATATAGCTTTCCTTATTTTGGCTCCTGGATCAGTGTCTTTTCTAGTTTAACAGATAGAATCTTGCCATAGCTTTGGCACTATATTATTAGATACTATTTGAATTCTCCTACTCTTTGATATCTGTTTTTTTTTCTAATTTTGGCTTTTTAAAAGTTGGTGTCTTGATTCAGTTTGAACCTGCTAAGATCTGAGATGCTCTCAGGTCTCCTGTCTGATCATCTACTGCTGGATTATTTGCAAATAGAGTGACTTAATACCTTAAATAGCACTAGACACCAACATTTAGGTGATTTAATCATGCTTGTATCCAGCTTCCACAGACAATGAGTACCTCTACAGGCACTTCCACAGGATGATAAATTCTTTCTACATTCAATGTCATATTTTGGTCTGTGAAGAACTGTTTTTACCCATGTTGCCCTTCCTGGCCTGCTTAACTGTCTCTACTATCTATAGAACAATCTAGACTAGGTATTTAATTTTCAGACAGTTAAAATTAGATTAAATTAAATCTAGCTCCTATCTGTCTGCCTGTCATATTGATTTTATTGACATTCATTTTTTTAGGTTACAGTTTATAGTAAACTTCTCACTTCTCAGAACTGAGCTGAGAGTTAATGTAGCTTTCTTTTGGTAATCCTTATATGTAACATTGCACTTATGGATAAGGCCTTGTTATTGTATTCAGGACATATCTTATCAAACTATAGAAAATACCCCTATTTTCAACTATTTCCAGGTGTTGCTCAATTGTCATGGAGAATACATGACAGCATCATGAATTATGGCAGAAATTATGCAAATAATTTTCAGAGAATCTGTTACTAAACAGATTAAGTGTATGAAATGCTATTGATATCCTCATGCTATTTCATATTAAATCAGTAAATAAATAAACCTTCAAATAATATTTTTATCATATGGAGACAACCTTGATCTTACCTCAGATATGGTAATCCATGAGAAAATTTGTTGTAGTCACTTAACCATTCCACATGTCTGTCTTAGAATATGAGGAGGCCAAATATTTGAAAAATAATAATTCTTTCAAATCAAGTACTAGAACAGGAGGGGGGAAAAAAGGAAAAGCAGCAGCCATTCTAGGAAGGTATCCCTTTCCTGAGTTATGTCTGTACTGTAGTTTCAGTTCCGTGAAGGGATGGCCTACTTAGCTTTATTTGAGAGAGCTAAATAGTAATCCATCACAAGGGAAAATTTGGTATACTCCCTATATTTTGCCCAGAAGCAAAGTAAATTAGCCTTATTCCTATCTTGATGTTGCACAGAAAGACAGTTTCTCGTATCCAAGTTAGCTTGTCTAGCACAAATGTAGGAATCTTTCCACTACAGTCAATCAAGTGTAATGTTTTAGTACTATTTGTATGAGCACTTTTCCCAATAATTTCTCTGATTATTTTTTTCTCTAAATAAACAAGCCACTTATGATGTCTGCTTATATCAATCTATCTGTAAGTATTGGTTGGATATCTGACATTTGCAAGCAGTAGAAATAGAAGTTTTTAAACCAGAAATGAAAAGATTATAGTTACCTCAATGGAGCTGTTCTATCTGGCATCACCTGTATTGCCAGGGGCTGCATAA
The DNA here is from genome assembly GCF_000695765.1 of Mesitornis unicolor. Lineage (NCBI taxonomy): Eukaryota > Metazoa > Chordata > Aves > Mesitornithiformes > Mesitornithidae > Mesitornis > Mesitornis unicolor. The sequence goes on from NW_010199408.1 coordinate 2,446, forward strand.
GAAGTGCCTTGATGCATTTATTAGATGTGGTTTGTGTTAAGAATATATCTCTTGATACTCAATGTAAAAGGTTATTCTGCATCATGTTAATGTGCAAATCTAAACCAATTTGTAAATACCTCAGTCAGGCTGACAAATGGGGTTGTTGACAGTGCTGCCGCTGGCGAAAGAAAAACATTGGGCTTATGAAAGGAATTCCTCACACAGAAAACAATCTGACACAAAAAAAAAATCAAACCAGCTGAGGGACATGAAAATGCCTCCAAAATATACTGCCCAGTGCTGAATTGTGTGAAATGATGTCTGTAGAAATCCGAAGAAATGCTGCATAGTGAATGACTTTTGAAAAATCGCCACCATAAACATGTCGTGGGCTCTTTTCATCATCACTTCACCACACACTTCAGTTTTGAAGTGAAATGTATTTTCAGATTTATACCTGATAATGCTTAAATTCTGTAAGTAAAAACAAACGAGAGATTATGTTACTGACACAAAAATGGTAATGAAAAGTTTAAAATCAATTTGCTTACTCATAATTTGTCAGTAATACAGTTGAGTCACATTATGTTCATACATGGCCAAATGAAAAACCTCCCTTGTAGGTACATGTTCTGTTTGGCATGTAGCCAGTAGAATCAGCTACAGGGCCACTATGACTCCATCTTTTCTGTAATCCAAAGAAAACAAATGTAGAGACATGGAAAGAAAGGATTATATCAAATTCTCCAAAGGCGAAAAGTCCCTATGTTATGATACCAAGCAAAAAGTATAATGCGACAATTAGACTCAATATTAAAAATATTTATAATTATCACAGAATCACAGAATCACAGAATC
>NW_010199409.1:0-2139 GCF_000695765.1 Mesitornis unicolor
TCTGTATCTATATATCTCTATACTTATATCTACATTTATATTTATATTTTATATTTATATTTACACACATATATATATTCTTATATATATTACATGTTTGCATTTTGGGACATGATATTACAATAAGAAAAATCCATGCCTTAAAGAACTGCCAGAGTAGTTTATGTGAACATTAAACCACCTCAGTTACCATGCACCGAGTTATAAAATAAAAAGTGCAATCATAGCCTTTTTCTCATCAGAAAGCTATTGGGAAGGACTTTATAAGGAAAAAATCAGCAAGAAACTATGTGTTTTCTTGTCTTTTGGAGGCAGTGATATTGAGGTCACGAGCATCTGGTCTGCAGGTTTCGGGTTGGCTTCCCAACGAAACAGAAGTTCTGCGCTGTGAAGGAGCTTTCAACTTAAAAGCATCTCGATATATTGATGAGAAAATTATTTGGGGCAGCTTCTCTCCCAAGTCACACTGGGTATTTGAAGCAGGAGTGATAAAAGGAGGTGTTCTCCAGGAACAGAAACCCAAGCAGCAATTTGTTTTGCATTTATTCGTGGTTTTCGGCGTGCGAATATTGCTGGGAGGGGAGATTTGTGTTAACGCCAGCGTAATGTGCAGCTTAAGGAAAGAAAACACAACAAATGACTCTTTAAGTGAATCGAATACCCATGAAAAGCTTTTGTAAGTGCAAGATTTCCCTTCAGTTTAGGAAATAAATCCGCATTACTTCCTGAAAGAGTTAATACCCCGTTGAGATTGATGGTCGGAGGAAATAGGAGGTACCTGGAAAGAGCCTCGGATCCCAAATGTTGCCGAAGTCGCCGTTGGCTTCCCTCCCCTCCTCTCTGTTATTTTTAACCGGGCTCCCTAATCTTTCCTTTGGCCTCCAACCACCTCCCAATTTCCTGTTCGCGTCTTCCCTCTGTTTTTTGGCCAAAGCGCTCGCTTGTTTTTCACTTTTCCTTGCAGTGGGAGTGGATTGCGGGGAAGCGAGTTGCCATGAATGCCATTGCTGTTTTTACCGTCTCGATTATCTTCTGCGTTTCGTGCCTTTTTGCTGCTCTGGGTGTAAGTTCCTTATCCACGGCGATTTTGGCGTGCAGATATCGTTTGAGGGCGGTTTTGAGCTGTTTCATGTTGTACTTTGGGTTGCTGTGTATGCAGTAATTAAAAATGCTCCGCTTTAGCTCTTGAAAACTACTGGTTTTTTGTGAACTAATGTTTCCTCCAAGGTATTTAAAGTGCACCAAAACTATTCCTTGAACGGTGTTGGGAGAGGGAAACGTTACTTGTTTAAATTCAATTTGTGGCTGTGTGATCTCAAACCGACGTGAAGTTACAGTTTGTTTTCTTTTTCCCTCCAAGTATTTCTGTGCTTTTTCCAAGCAGCTCTCAGAAACGTTCATTGACTGAAGCAAAGGTGTATTTCATTGTAATTCTTCTGTTCCCGCAACAGCGCATCTTAAATACGAATTTACTTGTCAGGGAGTAATAGAAAGCGTTTGCTTTTCTTTTGCAGATCGCCTTCTCCCAACACAGCAACTTTATGGACCTGGTGCAGTTCTTTGTGACATTTTTCAGGTACTTTTCATTTAAGACAATGTTTCTCTTTTAGGAAAGATTTTTGGGGGGTGTTTTTCAGCGTCGCGCTTGGTTTTTTCGGTGCTTTATTTTCTCATTGTATTACTTAAACATCCTGCTTACGTCACGGCCTAGAAAATGGAAATCTCTGCTATGTTTAAAGTATTTAATTAGGAAGTATGGTAAGAAAATGGCTTGTCTTTGCAAATGCACCTTGTCCTGTGCGTGCGGGGAGAGGGCGGTTGGGGATGGAGGAGGCTTTTTGAAATGGAGCAGTTACTTTTCGAATGGTATAGAAGACATCTCCTGAGTTACCGCGTCACACAAATCATGTAAGAACTTGCAGATGTTCACATCATTATCAGAATAATAAATAAGGAGAGATAAATGAATATATAACAACTAATAAATTAAGGGAATTATTTTGCGAAGAGTTAAGCGTGGGCTAATTTCAAACTCTTTAGACTAGCACCTTTGGATTTTAAACTGAGCTCTGGAAATGTGTCAAGTTAAATACAAACGCATGCTCCAACACAACCGAAGCCAAAAACCCTTCTGTCCTT
>NW_010199409.1:2170-3928 GCF_000695765.1 Mesitornis unicolor
AACCGCTCGGTAAAGGTCATTTCTTGGTGTGAAGCAGACTGATGATGCCCTAGGAGTTGGAACCAACCGAAGCGATTTCAATGCTTGTTTCCTCTTCCATCCTCCAAAAAAAATTATAACCCTTTCGAAGAGGTTAAATGTCCCAAAGCTTAACATGGCATCTCCTTACATTTCAGAATCTAATGTGTTAGCCCCTATTTTACTCCACAAATATAAACCAATACTTGAGGGGGGGATATACGTGGAGTAAACGGCGCTCCAGATCTTACACCCCGTTTTAAAGCAGGCAATATTATACCCATTTTAAAATAAGCTCTGGCAATAATATCTTGCTTTAGATTCCACGCTAAATTTAATTAAAGCAAGGAGCTCCAGATGGGTCCTTCAGACAAGTGGTTTATATCAAGTTTTATTTTTTAAGTATGTAGCTTGCAGGGAGTGGAGCGTGCTTTAATGCAATCCCAGGGTTGAAGGCTCAAACCACCACCTTCCTTGCGTTGATATGGAGTAAGTGTTTAATCCTGGATCTTCTGCTAAATCCATCAGAGCCAAAAATCCGTGTGGCAGGGTCATTACTTATAAGGAGGACAAACAGAGAAGGTATTTGGGTCCTTACTTCATTTTTGATGGTGTAAATTCAATCCGCACTTTAAAAACCCAGTTTGGGGGACCCAAATCCACCTGCATATGAGTAACTCTTTAATAGGAGCGATTCCTCCAGCTCCATTACCCATCCCAGATATTTGCATTATAAATATCTCTGGGAGCCACGTCCAAATACACGTCCAAAAGTTAGCCAGGATGAAGATCACCAACAGTGATTTGCCTCGAGACTGGATCTCCTTGAGAAATAGCGTTGCAAGATTAATTCACATCCTAACACGCCACAGGAATGAGAACGTGTGTATTTGGGGCAAAACACTTTATCGGTGTTATTTATAATGCATTAAAAATGCTTCGATTCTTTAACTGTAACTACCGCTAAGTTCCTCTCCCAATATCTTATTTTATAGGCCCTATAACTCGCTAAATAACCAGCGTATTAGAACAGTGTGATTCATCTCTGCTGTTTGTAGAGGAAACTATTGAAACGCTCGCATTTTTAACGCTCGAGGGTGCGTTTCGTAATTGCGGTTGAATCCAAGTTAGGCCGTAAATAAGGAATATCTGATAGCCCCCTGTGACGTTAACGAGATGGAGTTGGCTGAAACGTTGCACTGTAATTTAGAAGCGATGGAAATGCTTTCTGCAAGGCCTAAACACGGTTGGTACAACCACCTTTGAGATCTAGGCCACCTCTAACTCGGAAACTGAGGTCCATCTCAATTCTTCGAGTGAAAAGGACACAAAAAGAGACTTTGCTCTTGAAAATGGATGTTTTGGATTAGTTTCTGTTAGCAAATTCAAGGGCCTTGCTTCATTTTGCCATTCCGCAGGCAATTTTGGAAATTTTTCTGGACTGGTGATGTTGTGGCATGTTTCCATCTTCTAGAGCCACCTTCTCCACTTGGTTGTAACCCCGTCCTAAATGCTTCCTTCTGCCGTGCTCCTGGGTGAAGCAGCTGTGCCTCGAGCTGCTTGGAGAACCATACAGGGACTTGAGAGAGTTAGAGATTTTCAGTTTCAGCGCTGATATTTGTGGTGGTTTCAGTAAAGTCAGTCCTTCCAACAGGCACTGGAGTGCGAGCTGGATCACCAAACTCCAGCGCTGCTGAATTAGTGGAGTATTTAGGAAGTCAAGGAAAGGAGCCAGGAGAC
>NW_010199410.1:0-1776 GCF_000695765.1 Mesitornis unicolor
AGGGTTCAGTGGCCAGCCCAGCCCTACACCATGACAGTTATCCGATGCCCACCTGAAGTTAACAGAAATCTTTGCATTACCTTCAGTGGACACTGACCTGCAGCCCCATTTATCTTCTTTACCTTTACATCAGTAAACCATGCAAATGCCTTTACAGATATTTAATTGAGTCCTGTGGATTACACACCCTTTTGTAGGTGTGTTAATGAATATCAAAGCCAAGAGAAGCTCAGATCAGATCCCCAACTTGGTGTGCTTGCCTTTAAGGTTTGACAGTGCTTGTGTGTGCATAAGAATTGTCATCTATTGCCACTGTTAATTAACGGCCTCCGGAAAAACTCTTTGAGTTGTCAGTTACTGCCTGTTTAAAGCCTGGAAACTTTCATGTGTGCGCAACCTACAGCATCGCGGGGCCGGGAGATATCAGTATGCGTGCTATCAAAACCGCTCTCGAGGTGCCAGAGTGCTCAGCTGTTTTGCTGACAGGCTGAAAGAGAATTAAACCCTATTGCCGAAGTACCTACTTGAGCTAAAAAGGCAGGTTTAATTAAATAACTTCATTGTATCCAGTTCTCCTGCACGCTGAAAGACATTTCAGAGTCTTTCTGCTGCATATATAATCACATATATATATATGCATATGCATTGTAAGAGCAATTTTCAATTAAAAAGACTGCATGATTTTCCTCCATCTCCCATAGTGACTTCCATCCCTAATACCTTCAGTTTACAAAGAAACAAAAAAAACCCCCACAGCATTTATTTAACTGCCAGTTCCACGAGTTCAACGCAAAATCCCCCAAACTACACGTACACCCTCTCTAATAATAAAGATTGCTAATTAAAGCTAGGGTTTAGGTTTCTCCAACAGGAAGATCACCTGCACTCACTCAGTATATTCACAAGTGCACACAGGGGAAGCAACTGCATTTGCTCTTTCTTGGTCCTGTCAGGTCTCAAAAAAATAAGACTGCAACCCCTTTTTTGTGGTGCTTTTGCTATTTTTTAACCTTAGCTAAGGGTTCTTCCTATAAAGACCTGAATCAAGATTTAAAACATCAAATGTGAGATTTCATACTCAGTTTCTCACTCCTCTCCCTCAGTAACAAGCTCTCACTGATGATGCTTTGCATGCTGTGTGTTTGTTTTAGGAGATATTCTTATCTTCTGAACCCTAAACTCTAAGCAGTGCTCAGATATTATCATTATTACTATTATACCCTTGAATACTCTTTCCTGCCCAAACCCATCCACCAGAGGCTGTCCTGCTCTCCTGCTCTGTTGGTCTCTGATGAGAAGGCTCAAAGCCTCCTCGGCGATGGCTCGTCCCAGTTCCTCCCCTGTCACCTCAGGGCACCGCGAGCCTACGGCAGGGATGGAGCAATTACTGAAGAACAAAATTAAATCAGTGCTACTCGATCAAGTGGTCTGCAAGGGGTGGTTTAATTTAGAATACAGCGGCACGTTCCCCAGGCACGTGCCTCTGCCGCCCCTGCTGCCTCCCTTTCCCATCGCATCGCTCCTCAGCTTGGGCTGCGTGCAGTGCACACCACGAACCTGCCATGAGGAATTCACTTCAGATATTAAAAATACAGTCAGAAGGAGAAAAAGAAATAAGAGATGGCTAAACCACACAAACAGTACGGAGATGCCCAACATCCAGTACGGAGAGATGACTCTCCTCTGTCCAGTGTGCTTGTTTGAAGAGCAAACTGGTGAAAGAATTTGTGCCACCACAGCACATGAAACTGGCACAGAGAGTTGTGGTGAATGGAG
>NW_010199411.1:0-816 GCF_000695765.1 Mesitornis unicolor
TACACACACTATACACATATAATATAAATAAAAAATAAAAAATAATTATGTGTGTATATATATAGTATAAATATATATGCAATTTATAAATAAAACATAGAAATAAAAAAGGCCTAGAGGGAACAGTGGCAGCCCTAAGCAGTGTGCCCTTAAATGCTTAAGAATAATTAAAAGCTAGACAGTCATTTTCTATTTTGAACAGTAACAAATGCCATCATGGCTAAATGAGCCAAAATGACAACTTAATGTTAAGCTTCCCAGGGTGACCAGGAGGCACACAGGACCCTGAGATGTGAGAGGAGGTGGCTGCTTTGCTTGGGTCGAGGATCGTAGTGTCATTTGGACCAAGAGAAACAAGCAGTCCAGGAGCGGAGATTCTAACAGAACAGACTCCAGGCATTAGACCCATGGTGCTCCTTGCACAGCACTACCAGCTGCATCAGATGTCTGCTAGAGGAAATTCATAGACAGACCATGTCTGTTGGTTTCCCCGGAAAAGGTGAATATAGAACTTGCATTTTGTCCTCCCAGTATCCTAGCACTCCTGCTGGGACTTTTTTCCCTTCTTTCTTTTTTTTTTTTTGACAATAATCATAGAATCATTGAATCATCAAGGTTGGAAAACACCTCTAAGATCATCAAGTCCAACTATCCACCCATCAACACTATGCCCACTAAACCATGTCCCAAAGTGCCACATCTACATGTCTTCTGAACACCTTCAGGGACAGTGTCACTGAGGTGAACAGCTCCAGAGTGGAGGATCACGCAGAGGATCTTGCCCGGAGGACCTTGCTGAAGTGACAAAAGCAGCTA
>NW_010199412.1:0-1379 GCF_000695765.1 Mesitornis unicolor
ACTCTGCAGTAGAGTCTCTTTTCATCACACCTGCTAGATCTGAAGAGGGTTGGCTGGGCCAGGTGCTGGTAAAAAGGAATGACCAAGAGTCCCAGGCAAGGTGAGGGGATGAACAGGGTCCACTTGGAAAGAGCAAGAGACAGGACAAGACTAAAACGTGTGTCTGGCATTGACCCAAGTCACAGGACCCCAGGCAGGACTACAGATAGGTGCTCCTACAGCACAGCTCAGGCAAGGTCCAGGTGCCCAGGCCTGAGCTTAAGTGGAGCCTCTGGACCAAGGAGTGGAGGATGCGTTGGTGGAAGTGAGGTTGGTCAGGGCAATCAAGGCCAATTAGTGCCCTCAGGACCCTGACACAACGAGATGCAAAGTGAAGTAGATTTATCTTTCTAATTTATCCGTTTCTAATCTCAGATCGTGGTCTTCTTTGGTTTGGTTCCATCTCAAGTTTGCCTGTGACTGAGCAGGAGAAAACAATCATGAGCAGACTACAGCACAGATACAAGCAGCACTCTCTGCCTCATGACATGCCTTGTCTAAAGCTGCTCTCCCTCGTAGCCTCTCGCCTGCCGTGCTGGTGAGTGTTTGCCAGACAAAGATGTGCAGGAGTCCTTAGCGCAGGCCTGTCTTGTGTCACGCACTCTCTCCAAGATGCTTTTGCTGCAGTGGGTTTGGGAAGGCAATACCATATTGATGGAGTTTTGAAGGAAGGACACGTCCCAGCGAGATCAGAGGGTAACATCACGTTGTTCCTGTCAGCGTGTTTTACACAAGCTTGTTATTTAAAAAAAAATCAGGTGCTAACTCTGGATTAGTAGAACAAGATAAAGCTTGGGGTTTCTCCATAGGGGACAGAGGGGATTTTTCCCTCAGGAGGCTGGAAGCTCTGGAGAGCTTCTGTAGCTGGACCGCATCCTTCCTCTGGATGGAAAAGGGCTGTTGGTCCTTCACGGCTACCCACCCCTTGCATCGTTCCTCTCCAAAACCAAGTTATACAGAGGACTCATAGTTTTATTACTCGAAAGTTCTCTGTGGATCTTTGCGGAGAGTGTCTCTAAATCCGCTTTCTGTTTGGAACACACATTCTTCCATCAGCAGAGGACAGTCACAGCAGCTGTTCCTACCCTTACTAATTTAAAGCTTCCATTTAAATCTAAAAATGCACTAGTAATGAAGGAATTCCATCAAAATCAGAGAGTTTTGACTAAGTAAGGCATTCAGAGTCAGATCCCAGGCTGGACCAGTAGTTAGCAATGATTATAGTAGGTCTTAGAGTGGAGATCCCAATGTGAATTGGAGCACCGCTGTGCCAGGGTCCTCCACCTGAAACAGACGGATTGCAGAACAACATACCACAGAATCACAGAATCACAGAATCA
>NW_010199413.1:0-5815 GCF_000695765.1 Mesitornis unicolor
TAAATATATACATTTAGAAACAGAACTGGTTGAATTTCACACAGTATCTTAATTTCAAAGACTTTCTGTAAGAGTCTTAAACGTATTAAGTGAAGAAAAAACAATCTCAAAAAATCCAAACTGCAAACCAAATGTCAAAGGGCATTAAAACTAAGCTTACATGAAATTTCACACATTAAATTGGCCAGCTAGATTAACCAAGGAATTTATGCTCTATTTTCGTGACACCATTATAGCTTTGGAGTAATTTCAAGGTACTGCTTTCATGTACTTGAACAGAGGGAGTTGCATTTACCTACAGAAAGACACAATCTTGATTGCTTTTCCAGGTGGCATCTCAGATGTTGTGTCTGTATCTAAAAGTGTTGCCATTTTCAGCAGCCTTTCAGGAGTCTCTCTCTATATATTCACATGCATTGATGTTTAATAAAAGCTGAAACCCTTAGTTCATTCACCGTGATTGTCTCACCTGAGTGTTTCATGGTGGTTAATGAAGTACGAGGTCTTAAACAAGTCTTTTGACAAGAGGCAACGCTTACAGAAGGCATTGTGTTGTAGCCTCTTTGAGATCCCCTCTGTGCGGAGTTTTTAGTAACATTTCCTACATCAGTGTCAAAAACCCCCCCCAAAAAAAAAAAAATGGTTCTTGCAAAGAAAAGTGGCACAGTACGAGTCCCCAGAATAGCACATGAACAGCATGTCTACAGGGCACTGTGCTTCAGCACAACTTCTGGACGCTGATACTCTCCACACGCAGCACTACTCCACGGCATGGGCATGTATGTGTTCCTCTGGGCCCAAAGGTACCTTTTAGAATATATTTCCTATAGGACTTAGCACATTGTTAACATATAAAAGGCAATGTTTGTGGTTTGGTTTTTTTCCCCCAATCTACAGGCTCTCTTTTTGTGGAAGCTTCCTGGTGGACAGCACTGTGTAAGTTTCTGGGAATCTGTTTCACTCAATTTTTTGCTTGTTTCACTCTTTTTCAGATATCCTTGTTTTCCTGGCTTGCACTGACTGTCAGACTTCTCTTCCATCACAGGTCTGGCTAATATTCCCATTGGAGATTCCTCGTCTCACCTCACACATTTCTGCCTTCTCAAGAACATCCTGTTGCAAAGGATCTGCACTTCAGTCATTATGTACTGGATTAAAAATAGAAATTTATCTCCTAATTGTTAGAGTAGGAAATCCTGGAAAGGGAAAACATTGTGAACAGTTTCTAATTCCCCACAAAAAAAAAAGATATTTTTTAAAAAAACTATTCATAAATTCTTCAAAACAGTTTTCAGACAGAGGACTAAGAACCTCAGGAAAGCCTGAGCTCTGTCAACATTTCAGAAGCCTGGTCAGGCATCCAAAACCATTTATGAACAGATCATTCACAATCCATATGATTTTGGGAAGGGGAGGGGTCAACTCATTTTGTTGCTTTGTGACTCACCTATGCAAAGTAAGAATTATAATCTTAGTCTCTCATACTTGAACTTTTTAGTTTGCTTAACCTGTATGTTACTCAGAATGAGGATTTTTCTCTTTGTTCAGCAGAGCTAGGAAACTAGCAGGAATTACCAATGGTGAGAAAATAGTTTTGTAATCCTGTAAAAAAAATCAGTCGTGTTTTTATTCTACTCTACATTTTTGTTTATGTTGTCTAATTTTTAGCCCTCCTAAATAAATGAATGTGTCTTTCCTAAATGCTTCAACTGTTGAAAACTAACAAATATGGGAGGCGAGGATTGCTTTTCTTTACTAAAAAACTAGAAATGTTCATTATAATGTACATAGCACTTTACAGAGAAAACGTTTCAAACGAAAATGTTTCATGAGGCCTCGGAATTTATTTTGGGCTAATAAAATCAAGTAACAGTGGCAAACTTGCCAGCCAGCTTGTAGTGTTTTCTCCACTTCCCACTCAAACGTACAAGACACGAGGCAGATGGATAAAGACCTAATGACCGAACCAAGCCGAGTGCAGTACCCAAAGAGCTCACCTGATTAGTGGGTAGATGAATTCTCCATGTCCTCAATAGAAAGAATAGGTGAGAAATAAATCAATTCAAGCTAAAAACAGGAAGACTGTGAAGGCTGAAGATAGTATTTCCACAGACTGCTTGGGTTCTCATTTCTTCCAGTCTCACCTCATCATGCTCAGTGTTGCAAGTCTCACCTCATCAAGCTCAAATCAATTGACCATCACACATCTGACAGACTTGAGAAGCCTTAGCAGAGATTGCCCAGGAAGCTCTGTAATTTCCAAAGAAAGAGACTACCAAAAGTCAAAACAGAGCAAAGCTCCATGTTAGTGAACCCATTCCCTGGAGTGAAGACAGTAGCTTGGTGGTTCTAATCTAATCAAGTGATCAAAATCTAATCAACAGTGATCAAAAGTCATTACTCTATTGAATGCTGATTGTAAAAATCAAGGTCAGTGCAACACATTCATGAGGAATTAAAAAAATCTGAGTTTCTAATGAAGCAATGCACTTCCAGTCACTCCTTGATAGCATGGGGTAGCATGGTGTGCTGGCATCTGAAAATTTTAGAGGACAATATGAAGAACAAATGGCTCACATGCACCATGGGAAAAGTTACTAGTGCAAGGGAGGATCACAAAGCTGTAAGAAACTATCTGAATCTGTTAACTGTTATTTGACAGATATTCAAACAGCTGGGGTTTACATGAAGATACACAATTTTTTAGCCCTAAGTTAGCCACAACAAACTCCATTTTACATCTTAGTTCTTTCTGGATGAGACTTTAGGTTATGAATCTTACCATTAGAAGTGGACTCAGATGCAGTATTTCATAGAAGCACAGAATTCCAGAATATCCTGAGTTGGAAGTGACTCAACGAGGATCACAGAGTCCAACTCCTGACTCTACACATGGTAACCTAAAAATTAAATCATGTATCTAAGATCATTGTCCAAAGGCTCTTGAAGATCATCAGGCTTGGTGCCATGGCCACTTCCTTGAGGAGCTTGTTCCAGTGCTTGACCGCCCTCTCAGAGAAGAACTTTTTCCTAATATCCAACCTGAACTTCCCCTGATGCAGCTTTAAGCTATTCTCTTGCATCCAGAAAGAAGAGATTATCACCTCCATCTCCACTCCCTTTCATGAGGAAGTTGCAGACAGTATTTGGAGGGAAAGGATCAGAATTTCATCAGAATTTGCAGCAGTTCAGAGACTGTTCATGTCTGCTATATGGATAAAAATGTGCACTTCACAGTTTACCTCTTGATTCGAGATTTTACCAAATTTTCTGACTCAGACCTGTAGCTACTGCAACTGTACCGTTTATCATGTTTCTTGAGTCAGTCTATGAAAAACTGAACAGCTCCTCTGTTTTGGGATTGCTGGTGTTGTAGGCAATCTGGCAATGGGAAAAGTCATGTTTTAAAGAAAAAATGAAAGAACAGACACTGGCTGGCCTACTCTGCCCTATGAGATCCTTGCATTTACCATTATTTCACTTCCCTTTATCCCTGCTATTAAAAGGTGGTCGAAGTAGAGGGCACTTGGGATAAGATACTCATGCAAAATGTTTTCCAACCAGATTTGACATCTCAGGCTGCCATTGACAGTCTGGTGTAATGTATTTCATTATCAAAAGCTCTAACTAACACTATGTGTCCCTCCAAATCTTTCTACTTGTGTATTGTAACTTAGGAGAGACCTAGGAACTTCAAATCCATGTAATACCTGAGCACTGCATGAATTCATGAGAAGTTTTAGCATCAACATGACCCCTTTGTAGACAACTGAGGCATGCTCCAAAGTCCCAAGGTCTGCACCTAACTAGGAATAGAAAAATGGTTGTCTGCAACCTGGTTAAGGACCTTAGCCACTAGATAACCCTGTTGAGGTGTTGCCAAGACCATTTACCATGATAGATGAGCATATTTGTTCTTCTTCTTGCTCTACAGGTCTAGAGCACAGAGACCTGCAGCTACCATAATCCCCCGAACAGTTCTGAAGGGATAACACCACCTCAGGAAAGCCATCAGGACTGCCCCACCTCAGGGGCCAGGGAAGGCCTCAGTCACACTGAGACCTTCCTGGTAAAGGCTTCTGTGTCTTAGAAACTTCCATATTGGAAAATCTGTGCTTTTCTTCCTCATTACACTATCACAGAAATGTTATTATTTGCACTAGAGTGGCACTTAGAGACTTCATCTGAAGGCATAAGTGTCATAGCACCAGACACAACACGCGCTGTTACAGACTGTCCCTTCTCCAGCACATTGTCACCTGAGTGGATGCAGCAGAAAAAAGCAGGTGGAAGAAAATACCAGTGAATCCATTTTTTATGTGGGAAACCAAGACCCAGTTGGATCAAGGCTACTCTGCATCACTGGTGGCATCACAGTGAATAAGAGCTGTTTCTACTTTCAGGGCAGTTTGCTGAAAAATAGCATAAATAAGAGCCATACCCAGAGAAAGTGAAGAATTTGTCTATGATCATGCAAGAATTTTGTTGCACAGCCAGGACTTTAACCATACAATACATGTTTCTGAGAGCAATCTATTGTTAAGCAGAAGCAGTAGGCAAGATGGTAAAAAACATGTACTCCTTTCTTTGGTTATTACTGTCTACAACAGGAGTGCCTCAAATGAGACTGGAGCCACATTGTCCTTGACATCCTAAAAACACTGTGAAGAAGTGTTTTAACTTCTTTTTTGTGTAAGTCCTTTTGATGAGAAATAATTGGTTTCTGTACCAGTACAAAATGTGATTGAGTCTTTTATTTTTATGAAAGAGCAACTATATTGTATATCGTAACTCTTCAATGTCATTTCATTAACAAAAGTGGTTTATGATTGTGAATGAGATCAGAACATACGCCAAAATCCAAATGTGCAACAAGGGTAAAATTTTACCTTGTTTTACAGGTTAGCAATTCATAAGTTTGGTACACCAATCTCATTTCAGTGAAGATGTCCTAGATTTATACCAATATGAAAGTTAAGAACATAAGCTCAGGATTCTCCAGAGGGTAAGCACAGGTTCAGAGACAGGAGATGACAAGTTTTATGGTTGTACTTCTTCAGATAAAAGCACAAGTTCAACCAAGGCAATCCTCTTGCAAACTTTGGCCTTTACTCACATCTTTTCTGAATGGAAGATCAACAGTAGATGAATTCTTCCATAGTGAAGACCACACTTTTAAATTCAGCTGCTTAATCTACAGAGACACCTGCATTTCTGTATGTGGAAGCCTGTCAAAACACTGAAGTGGAGACTGAATGGGCAAGATAATTTGCTCCTTTTGCCATCTATGGGGCTTGAATTATATGATTATATGCTATTCCTCAAACTCTAAGAGATCTCTCACCTTTAAACTGAGTTGCAATTTCACACAAAGATATTATTGTCTATCAGTAAGGGATTCACTCCTGCAAGATACAGAGGAACCATCTAGGTGCTTCTCAGGTTGAGACACTGAGGTCCATCAGAGAGTGTGAGGAGATCGACTGGTGGAGTCACTCCCTGTTGGGCCAGTCGGAATGGCTCCAGGGGGATACCCCCCAAAAGGGGATGGACCCCCTGCCCTGTCGGGTGAAGGGGCGAGACCCGAGACAGCCCTTGCCCGACAGCGACAGGGCAGGGATAGGGGACCAAAAAGACGATGAGAGTTGGAAGCGAGTTCCAGCTCGGTGTCACGGGCAACCCCCCTCCCTACCTGCTTTGCTTCCCCAGATGCCCCTCCATAATAGGTTTGAGGCCCTGGATCTTGAAGAGGAGGTAAGTGAGAATGTGGTGCAAGGCCCACCCACACAGTCGTGCAGGAAGAGGCAACCAACTC
>NW_010199414.1:0-3239 GCF_000695765.1 Mesitornis unicolor
CCAGATGTGGTCTCACCAGGGCAGAGTAGATCTATCGCTGCATACACTTCCATTCTAGACAAGGAAAAACCCCTCATACTGGCAGAGCCTTAACTTTTCATACAGAAATTTAAAATAGGCAAAATTAATCATAATGTAAAGCAGCCACTTCTCTCCTGCTGGGCAAGTAGCTCAGGTTCTGACACCTGCCCGCAAGTGCTGTGAAGACACCAAACAGAATACACTTTGTGAAGAGCTACTTAAGGGCTATGTGAGCTGAGCGCTCTGCCTTCTCTCTTGGAGCAGTTTCATGCTTTATTGCTCATACCACAGGAGCACAGAGCCATTCTGTCACGTCATTTATTATAACCAAGGCAACACAGCCATCGAAGGATGCAATCTGTCACTTCGTGCTGCTTTGCCATCACAGTGAGTGCCATGGAAACAGAAAAGCTGCAGAGTGACAGGATCTGTATCTTTTATATCAGCTGAAAAATCTTAGGACCCAAACTGTGAACTTTCACCTAGAAATGCTTTCAGTTGTGATAGAGTTCATTTTCTTCTTAGTAGCTGGCACAGAGCTGTGTTTTGCATTTACCATGAGAATAACGCTGGTAACACACTGATGTTTTAGTTGTTGCTCAGTAGTGCTTATCCTAAGTCTGGGCCTTTTCCACTTCCCAAGCGAGCAGGTGCACCAGTAGCACAAACCAGAAGAGAAGGAGGCCACAGCCACCAGCAGAAGCTGCGACTGGACAAGGTAAGTACAGTTAATGGCCAGTGTGGAGACAGGAAGAATCCACGCGGTGTTAGAAGACCCCAGACCCAAAGTGACCACTGGACCAGAAGACATGTGAAAGGCACCTGAAGAGCACATGCAGGGCTGTAAGAATGTCATTGCTCGGGGTCCCTTCTCTGGAGGCACCAACTCGAGCTGTTTTCTCAGACTGCCTTTGAAGTGAATTAAGCAATTGCTGCCCCTTAAAACTGGCAGTTAGTCACAGAAAGGAGTATGTCTCAGTTTATGTATTCAATTTAAGTGTATATTTATGCTGTACTTAAGCCTATATGATGGCAAGCAAGCAACCTCTAGCATGCGATTCCTTCACATTAGATTTAGCTGGAGGATTAGGCCAAATAGGTGTACTGCAGTGAGTCCACCGTAACATTTCCTGTCCTTCCAGACAGCTCTGACATTTGTCATGCTTTTGACTGAGCTGAATTTACTAATACAGAGAAAGCAACATCACCTTATCTCTTTTCCAGGGTACTGATTCAAATCAGCTGTGCAATGATTTAAGTGATCACAACAGTCTGTATGGAGCAGAGCCCTCATTTTTGTGAGCCGTAACATCCACCACATCTGTAAAGTGTAACCTCACGCATCACCAGTTAAGCTGGCTGATCTGACAAAAGTAATACTCCAAATTAAAAGTTTTATGTCATCTCAGCCACTTGAACTCGTCTACCTTGTGGCTAAATAACCACTAGACCTGCGTCCGCCACAAGGAAAGTAGGTGGAGGTCAATAAAAACCACCCTCCATCAGCGGTTCATCACTAGACCAGCAAGGCATCCTTACTTTCAAGCAAAAGTACTTTTGAAACAGAGGTACATCCTCAAAGTGAGAAAGTAATCTGATGGTCAAGAAGTATTACACCAGTTTCACAAGACAGGAGTCCATCAGAAGGTGAACTGCTTCAACCTGGGCTCCAGCATCCTGGAAGCGTTGTGCTTCAGGGGATACAGACCCACCGCTTATGTGCAATTCTGTTTCACAAGGAGTGATATGCGTGGTACCAGAATATTAGTTTATACACCTATACAGTGTCAGTGTTGGAAAGAAGACTTCATTCTCCCGTCTCATTCCTGGAAGGCAGCTGGCACTTGAGCAGTTTGTCCAGAAAGCAGCAGAGGGGCCAACTGTGGCATGTATGGGCACAGCAGAACGCTTTGAAGCAGCGCCTTTCATGTGAGCAATGACTAACAACAGTGTAGACAAAGTGACATGACTGCCACAAACCTGGTAACACCTTCTGTAAGAACATACATGTGTTGCCAGACTCTGCTAACATTTGTATGTTCAAGCCTTCACTGCCTGTCACCTAGGCTAGCCAATTTTAAAGCCGATGTGAAAGTACCTACTTATGTTACAGCTGCACCGTGTCTTGTGTAGACACAGCCTTAGCCAGGCCCCATCACGGGCCAGACAGGCCGGGATGAGAAATCCAGAGCTCTAATTAGTCTCTTCTGATTCAGGTTAGACAGATTTACGGGACCTGGAAGTTACATTCAAATTCTAATTTCAATTCAGACTTTGTACTACAAGCAAAAATAAAATCTTCCCAAACAGAGAGATGTTATTCCATAACAATAAATGCTAAACCACTGAATTCTGTTCTCCAGTCCCAATAGTTTAAAAGTCTCATCTACACATGAAGTCTAGCTCTCTTCATCTGCACCCTAGGAATACAGCTTTTAGATAGAAATGCTTAAAAAGTCTCCTTGGACAACAGCAAATCACTTAGTTCACCCTGAAAGAATGTTAGCTATTGGCTTTTTTAGTTGTTGTTTTATCTTTAAGAAGAGATCATGGGATGGACTTCAGCCTCAGATCTCTTTGGACAGGGGTCTAACCTAATCTCTAATGCTACATTTCGGTAGTGAAAAGCAGTCGGCCTCTAGAACTTCCAAGGGGTGGACTCTCCCCTACAGAGTCTTCCACAGGTTCCTTTCTCTCTACAAGGTTTGCTTTTGCTCAGAAAGACATTTCTGGCCTGAAACAGAAGCAGTATGTAAACACTTCTGACCTTCTTGTACAGATGATTGGACCAGGCAAACCATTAATCATCCTGCTGACACTTAAGCACTATGAAAACTTTCCTTCATGGCTTTACAATGTGGAGCGAATAAATGAACAATGCCACAGCTGCCTGGATCCAAATTCCCAGATATATTTGAGATGTCTAGATGCTTTATCCAGATCAGCATTTAAACAGGAGAAAACTACACATTTAGCCATGCCTTGAAAGACAAAAGTACAAGCACATTTTGTAAGGAGCAGAAACAGCTTCCCTGCTTTGGGTCCACCAGTTTGCTGCTGCTGAGAGATACAAAATACTTTTTATCTCAAGCCAGTTAAGGCAGCAGAGTTCTGTAATCACAATTTGACCAAGATTTAGTACTGCAATTCTCAGAGGTATAAAATTTACAAAAATATAAAAGGCTCTTGGGCCCAGAACTGGACACAATATTCCAGAT
>NW_010199415.1:0-1927 GCF_000695765.1 Mesitornis unicolor
TCCCTGATTGCTTTGAATTAATCTTTATACTATTTTAAAATTGAATAAAATTGCATACCGTCTCAGCTTTCTTTCCCCAGTTTCTTCTCAGACAAATGACCCATTTTACCCCTAAGAAAATGAGGAAAATAAGGAATTCTTTATGTTTTAGAATCTGTCTCCTTCGCTTATTTACAACAAGTGATAGACAGATCTTTTGTGTCAGTTTGTTTCAGGCTGGTAAGTTTACTTTAACACTGATGCCTATACCCCTAGGGTCTTAAAGGTTTACACCACGCAATAAGGAACCCCCCTACGATCCTCAGACGCAGAACCAGTTATGGTGTAGTTGTGCTAATGAGACACTTCTGACCTGAGCTCATCACCCATGCCGAGAGGTAGGGCTGCCAAATGTGAATACAGCACCACAAACATGCAAATACATTGCTTCTGCACATTAAAGATCACATATAGCAATGCACTGTGTGGCACAGGCACACCTGTACTGCTTCAAACCCATGCCCAGCTATGCTTGCTTGAACTTTCCAAGCCATCTATCAAACAAAGCTGAAAGATTATGTGGAGATTACATTTCCATCTGTCAAGAGGAAGATGTTTGCCTTCTGTTAAACGGCTTGCTCAAGAGCAAATGACCTTTCTTCCCCCCCCCCCTTATGATATATGTTAGCTTTTTCAGAGTCTATGCTATGGACTTCGGGTCATAAAAGCCTCTTGGCAAGTCATGCAGCCAGAATGAGCATCCAGAAAAACAGCTTCAAGGATATATAAATACTAATTTGTTGCAATTTGTCATTTAAGTCAGTGTTGCAACATCATGAATTCTGTGGTACTTCTATGGCTGCAGTGTAGGTACAAAGGAGCCAACGGCATCCCTGTTGCAAGACTGGAAAATCTGAGAAAAACCACTTAAATTCTGAGAAAAAGGGTTTAATGATGTATTGGCATGTCATACATTTAATGGCAATAAAAAAAAAGGAAAAAAGAAAAACAAGGTAGGTTTGTTCAATTCATGTTTAAATTCTTCACTTTCATTTTAACATTTTTTTCTGTGCTTAATTTATTCTTTTATTCGTATGTTTGGGACTCCTCTATGCTGTATAGCATTATATTCAATATTTGGTTTGAAAATCTCACACGTATAAGATAATGAAAAAGATTTAAAATTAATTGTTCATGCTTTATGAACAAAGGGTGGTATGTACATGTACCTGTGTGCTCAACTTCTCAAATCCTGAATTGTCCCTTTTGAGGACTATATATAAATATGTACTTAAGGAACTGCTTCCACTGAGAGCAATGGGACTAAGATTTCTATTTAAAGTTAAACCTGGACAACTGCCTCAAGCAAGGACTCTTTCATGAATGACAGCCTAACATTGAGATGAGTCCAATGGTCAGCAACTGTATCTGCTTTGCAGTGGTGTCAATGTGAGAACCAGGCCCTTAATCTGCATCGCCCTGAACACTGCAAAACCAGAGATTAGATGTGCAGACCCAAAGCACAGAAGAGATAAATCACAATGAATGAATTATGTAAGATTTACTGGAGTGAAAGAAAAGCAAAGGGACAATGGGATTTCTACGTCCTTCTCCCCACTTTTCCATTAGCACCCAATAGCGGAAAATGCCCATTTCTATCAGTGAATGCAACCACAGCTGCCTTGCCTGCAGTCCCCTGAAGTAGACTGCACTGTCCTTCATCCCTCACGGTACCTACATTTATAGGCTGCAATACTTTCAAGTCTTTAAGATGACTCTTTTTAATGGTTCCTCCACATGCACTGCTATTAACCCCAAAAAGGGTTCACGTTTGAACTCTGAAGATTTGTTTGGAAGGCTTTACATTTGATTTCAAATAAATGTACATTCTGGGGACTTCCAAGATATTCACACACACACACACACAATCACACACAGAATCGCTCGG
>NW_010199416.1:0-5512 GCF_000695765.1 Mesitornis unicolor
TGCTGTGATTCTGTTGTCTGATTCTGTATTGCTATCAGCACAGGCAGCCTTCACCTGGTGCTATGGCTTTGACCCTTTCGAAGGCATCGCTGCCATAAAGAATAAAATAATCTTGAAGTTTTGTGGTGAAGAAAGACACGTGAAGGGAGAGAAACCACGCTTCTGGTCAACGTGTGCTCCTTCCAGCATCTGAAATTCAGGATCTCATGGGTGCGTAACAAGAAACCCAGGCAGAATTTCACCCGCTGCACCACTGAGAGCACGATTTTCATATCCCCGTGCTCACCAACCACCCGTCCCGGGGTCCCATCAGCAGCTCCTGGCCTCTCACAACCCCTTTTTCCTCCCAGCCCCTCAGCAGCCACCGCTCGGCTCCCCCCTGCTTTAACTCCGCGTTTTCTCACCTTCGAGGAGGTCTCGGGCCAGTCCCGGCTCTGCCCCCGTCGAGCGAACAAAGTCGGACAGGACGACGTCCATCGCTCGTGGCGTCGCGGCGGCAGCGTCAGTCTGGGAACAAAACCAACCCCGATGATTAAACCATGAACCTGGCCAGGCTGGGAACCACTGATGCCAGAAAACAAGCCCCCTCCCCCCAAATTAATTGTATTTAACTAATTGATAACGGGGAAAAAAATGACCCATTCTGCTGCTTTCTCCCTATGCACAAATGGGCTGTAACCACTGTGCTAATGATGGGCATAGCAAGATTGGGGAAAAAACCCAGTAGTTCTCATTTTAAAGGTGGTGGAGCTATTCTTTCCGAAATTACTGATAGGCAACCAGGAGAATAACTGGGTTTGTTTGGAGGAAGTTTCTCTCATGCATTTGCAGAGCTCAGCACCCCTGCGCTGTGCCCGGGGGAAATAAAACCACGACCCAAACGCTGCAATTCGTGGGCATCACCCATGCAAAAACCACCCCAAAAAGCCCCTTAAAGGCAAAAAAACTCCAAAAATTCTTATTCCTGCAGAAAAAAAAATACATGCACCAGCCCAGGTCTGCACCAAAGGTCCCTGATGTCAGTACTCTGCTTCAGCAGCTAAGGTGTGTGCTGCTGCCACTGAAATCCTGATTTTCCGCATTCCTCCAGGCAGAAATGCGAAGCAGAGCACATCTGCGGGAGCCCGAAAAGCTCCCAAGCCCAAAAAGTCTCCAAAATGCTCTTTCTGGAGGTGTTTTTTTGCAGTTGAAGGGTTGCGACCAAAATTCTGCTGCCAAGGAAGAGAAACCGCAAGGAAATTCAACATTTGGGGTGCGAAGGAGAGGGGAAAGAACTGGTAGAAATAAGAGGAAATGTCAGGATTGGAGGGGAGATGAACAAACCTGGGAGGTTTTCCTGGTACCGTAAAAAAAAAAGTGTTTTCTTAGGATTATTCCTAAAAATGAGCACAACTCGCAGCTCCCAAACCCCAAACCAGCTGCTTTAATCTGCAATTTCCTGGCTTTGTTGGTTAAATACCATTTTAATTCTCTCCTGCGCCTGCTACTCACACACTCGTTAAGGTCATGTACACAGAAAAGGTACTTGATGTAATTTTACTGCTGGAGCAATCCATTGTTGGCTGAAGGTAAACCTAAAACCTGGCAAAATCGGGCAAAACTGGGCAAAAGACCTGCCAAAATTGGGCAAAAATGTGCTAAAATTGGGCAAAAATGTGCTAAAATTGGGCAAAAATGTGCCATAATTGGGCAAAAACCTGCCAAAATTGGGCAAAAGTAATCTGCCAAAACTGGGCAAAAATCAGGCAAAAATCAAGCAAAAATAATCTGCCAAAATCAGCCAAAATCTGCCAAGGTTGGCCAAAAATCTGCCCAGAATCTGGCGGGGGATTCCTGCTCTCTCTGATTAAGGAACACCCCGAATCAGCAGCAGACGTTCGGGTCCTCTCTCCACTGAAAGAGGTGCAGGAACAGCAAAGTTTCTAAATGAAAGTTTGCTGCAGTGAAAGAGAATTCACTTCTGGTGGGTTTGGCATTAAAAATAAAGAGATAAAAATGAGCGTACGCAGCAGAGCGTGTTATTTACGGCTTTATTTGTTGTTAGTGGTTTATTTGTAGTTACAGTTTTATTCGTTAATCATAGTTTTATTTGCTATTCATCATTCTATTTGTTATTTATCATTCTATTTGTTATTTTTTGCTTTATTTGTTATTTCTTGGTTTATTTCCCGTGCTTTCCCGGCACATCACAAGTAGAAATGTGCTAAAACCCCATTTATTTAGGCCAAAACCCAGTCGTTTCTGTGATCTCGCCAATACCGATGGGTATTCACAGGACACGCCACCAGGAATTAAGCAAATTAAACGGCGAACTGACATGATTTAATATTCCCAAACAACCCAGCCTCTCCTCTCCATCACCACCCTTCAACTTCACCCAGAGATCCCTCTGGGTACCACTTTTCCCCCAATTTTTTAATAAAAATGGGCAATAGGATGAGGAGAACAAGGCACCCGAAAACACCGAGCATCCACAATGCGCCCAAAGCCCCTCCTGCCATTAATAATTCAGATTTTGGGGATGAATTTGCAACTTTAGCAAAGGGTTCACCGCAAACCTGAGACACCAAGGAAACGCTTCACCACCAGTGACGCACACGGGAACGCCGCGTCCAAACATTCGCATTTTAAGCTATTTCAAGGGAAAAAAAACATCAAACGCAGCGGAAGCTTCTGCAGCTTAATTCTGTGGGCAAAAATCGTCTTGATTTGCTAAGGCGTTAATTACAGCGATTCCTTGGCTACGGGAGGGAAGCACCAGAAACACCAAAACGTATCCCCAAATCCCTTTAGTTTTCCTCCTAAGGCACTTCCCAAACTCCTGTTTCCAAATCTTGCACATCCCTCGAAGCTTTATTTCTATTTTATTTAACTCCCTGCCGAGCAGTGTTTGCCAATGTAATGTTTTGGAAAAGCGTCGTGGTTTCTGTAATTGCGTTTTCAGGTGCAAAAAGGAGCTGAGGATCCGCACCCCCGAGCTGTTCAGATACGGAAAATCTTAATTTAGGAGGGGAAAACGGCAGCGTGGAGCTTAACGAGCAGGTGAGGCAATGCCTGGCCTATGAATCCGAACCAGAGGCCCCAGTGCGAATCAAACCCGTGCTCTTCAGAGTGGCACTGTCCCTGTTGTGACAAGGCCCCATCATCGCCTTCCTAGCATCTTTTGGGCAAAAAGCGAGATTTTTCTCGCTGTTTTTGGCGCTGGGGTTGCCCCACAGCCCAAATCAGGAGGATCCGGGCACAGGGCAGGAAAAGCTTTGAAACGGCTTTTTGGGACCAAAGCCATCGCCTGTGATGTGACCCCAGAGGCGATACCGTGCTATCCAAGCTGTGCCAAGGGAGGTTCAGGTCAGAGAGAAGGAGGAAGTTCTGTACTGAGAGGGTCGTCAGAAGCTGGACCAGGCTGCCCAGGGAGGTGGTGGAGTCCCCATCCCTGGATGTGTTTAAGGAGCGGGTAGATGAGGTACTTAGGGATATGGTTTAGGGGGTAGACAGGAGCGGTTGGACATGGTGATCTCAGAGGGCTTTTCCAACCGAGCCATTCTGTGATTCTGTGATCCTGGCAGCGTATTTTCCCTATTTTATCTAAGGGAAATGGCAGCTAATTCACGGGGGAGCTGCCCCTGCCCTCGCTGGGGTTTTCAAAACTTGAAGGGGAAAACTAAAATAAAAGATATATCTTGAAACAATAAAACATTGCCCAGCACCTAGCATATTTTGGGGGGAAATGCTGCAAAAGATATATATATAATATGAATTATGAATTATGTATTATAATAACTATATATTATAATATATAGTCAGCTGCAGTTTTCTGATGGGCAGAGTCATCCCATCGCCCTGCACACAAACAGGAGAGGTGAGACCGAGGCACGCAGTGCATTTATTCCCTCTGCATCCCACTCAGCTCTACCTTAAAATACAGAAAAATATCACTTTAAAGGAATAAACCGTGACTGAAGCGCTGGTTTGGTCGCTGCAGGGTTTCGGGCTCCATGTCCTCAGTTGTAATCCTGATTTTCTCGGCGCTGCAGCTCAGTCCTTTCCTTCCCCCAGAGCTGAGCTGTGGCTCCGCTATCTCCTTTTATCCTTTAGATTTTCTCTCCCGTGGTTCACATCTGCCCAAACCCCACCATGAAGCTGCCGAGCTTGGGCCTTCTGCTATTTTCGGTCAACTATTTTGACGCCGTAGGGGTACCACAGCCTTTTCTGCTGATGGATTTTGCCAGAGCACGCGGTGTCCTGGAGGTGTCAGCATCCTTTGGTGGAAACACAGCAAACATCGCGGGAAACAAAGTCAGGATCACAAAATCCCGGGCTGGGAGGGACCACAGGGATCCTCCAGTCCAGCCTTCCAAAAATACAGCTTAAATGAGAGGAGCCAGCGCCCTTAAAACTGACCAATGTAGGGGAATTATTCCAATACCTAATTGATAGATTTATTCCCATTTCTGATTGATAGATTTATTCCAATATCTGATGGATTATTCCCATTTCTAATCAATGGGTTATTTCAATATTTAATTGATGGATTGTTCCCACTTCTCCTTGACCTCATGGTAAAACATTTGCTCCTGGAGCTCAGAGGGGATCTCCCCAGCAGCTCCCTGTGCCCATGACCCCTCGTCTTCTCCCCGTGCCCCCTTGTCACAGGGAGTCCCCATCTCCTCGGTGCCACCCTTTCTGTCCTGGCACCTGGTGATAAGGTCCCCCCTGAGCCTTCTCTTCCCAAGGCTGCACAGGCCCAGCTTTCTCAGCTCTTCCAGTGCTCTGAGCACCCCAAGGGCCCTTCTCTGCACCCCTTCCCTCTGCATTGCAGCAAACACTGGCACCTTCCAGATCTCAGCACCAAGCTTTGCCCCCAAATTTGCCATAGCACCATCCACATAAAATCAATGTTTCAGAGGATCAATGTTTTTTCTCCCTTGTCCCAAGTCCCAGCACCTTTCATACACCCTCAGTTTCTCACTGAGTGCCATAAAGACAAGGAATTGGGTAAAATCTGAGCACAGTTCACAAGGAACCCATGCTCGCCCTATTTTCCATCCTCCTCTTCCTTTAGGAACACACAGGTTCTAAACATGAGCTCCAGCCACCGCTGTCAGCAGCGCCTCCAGCACATCCACAGCCTCGGCCATCCCAAAAGCCGCTCGATTTTAGGGATGCTCACACCTCCAGGAGCCTCTTCACGACATCAACTCACATTTCAATTCCATTTTCAGTCACGAGTGGGGTCCCTCAGGGATCAAAATTGGGCCTGACGCTATTTAATACCTTCATGAGGGATCTGGATGTCGGGGTCAGGAGCTCCCTGATGGAGTTTGCCAATGACACCAGAATGAAGGGGGTTGTGACACCCCAAAAGGAAGAGCCGCCCTCCATGGGGCAGTGTGGACGAGGGGGCTATGAGGAACTTTGTGAAGTTCAACACAGACAAAGGTAAGGTTTGCATCTGGGAATGCATCACCAAAAATGCAGCTGAGACTGGGCTCCTCCTGGCAATATCAGTCCA
>NW_010199417.1:0-14276 GCF_000695765.1 Mesitornis unicolor
GGAGTCCAGCGAGCAGCGGTGCCCGCCGGGACGCGGATTAGGAGTTGGCGGGGCTGCTGCCCCTTCTAGCCTCCCCCGGGCGACGGAAAGGCGCTGGTCCGGTTCACCCGGGCGCCGTGCGCGGGTTTGGTGTGGCCGCACCGTGAGCTCCGCCGTCGGGATGGAGAGGGGCGAGCGGCGACTGCCCCCGCTGCTGTGAAACTTGAGGCTTTGTGCGCGCTGGGGGAGGCAGAGCCCGGCCGCGGAAGGGGGGAGCTGCCGCCTCCCGCCGTGGTTCCCGCAGAGCAGTGCTGAAAAGGGGATTCGCTTTGTATTTCACTTTTGTGCGGGGTAGTGTTCCCAAAAGCAGAAAAAAGTGAGGAAATTGGAGCCGACTTCTTTTCTGATTGAAGCGGGTTGAAATAAAGTGAAGTAATGGGACAGTTGTGTGGGTTTATTTTTATACATCTCTAATTTGGACTGGGAGAGGAAGTGTCACCCTGCTCCCCTAAACAATGGCTACTTGTTGGGAGCCTGCAAAGGGAAAGGGAAGAGCAGGGAGTATTTCGGGAGGTGAAGCTTTAGACTTTACTTTGCATAGGAAAGGCTGAGGCACCCTGGCACTGGCTGTAGTATTCTCATGGATGCTTAGGTCCCGATGCTCACAGAGGTAGCAAACTCTGCAGGCATGACTGTGCTCCAATTGTAAGTTTTTATTTAAGTGGAAATAGCGGTGAGCACGTGTGGATGAGACAAAAACCTCCACTTAATTCTTCCTTGGGACAGGCTGCGTGTGTCTACTCTGTAATAGCATCTGTACCTTCAAGCAGGGCATCACTTGAACTCGTTTATTGCTGTTCAGGAGTTGGTATAGCTCGGAGCAAATGCCTTTGAATCAGCCTGAGGTTGTTATGCTGTTACACAATCCCACTGGAATGCGTGTGCACAGAGCGCTGGGCTTCCTGTTTTTGGTCGGTCTGCAGAAGAGACTAAAAGATAATAGATATCTTGGAGAAATTGCTTTTGCGTGAGAACTTGGAGCCATTGTTCAACCGGTAACACTTGTGACTTCTTCAGGGAGCCTGGTAACCTAAGAAGAAAAACTCCTTAATGCGGCAAGACTCTGAGTCTTGCTCAGAGTAACTTTAAAGACGACAGCTGGAACCTGGATATAAAGAGGGAATAGTTACAGAGATCTACGTATGTTAGTGCTGTGCGTAACGATGTATAGAAATTCAATCTGTTCTGAAAAGAAATCTTGTGCAAAGAGGAGCTGCTGGTAGTTTGTCAGTAGAGAGCAGTGTTTTGGGGGGATTAAAGGACACAAGGCTGGTCCCTTGGGTGTAGTATTCCGCAGTTGATTTCTGCCCCGGGGGGGGTGTTTGATGGCCTCTGTGGGGTGTGTGCAGGCAGAGAATTTACATTCCAGATCTGCTGGTTTGCATCTGAATAACTCTTTAAGGGGGGCAAAAGTATGTTATAAAATAATTTGCTGAGAGAAATCTTTCAGAAACACTGCTGTTATCACAGCCTGTTAATCTTGCCAAAAGTGTAACAATTTGAGGATGTTGCTTGGTTGTAACCAAGCTCCTTTGAAGGAATTCTCTGCTTGTGAAAGATGAATTACTCATTCTTTGTCTGGGTTAAGAGATCATAATGTGATTATTAAACTCAGTTATTCAGTGCTACATAAAAAGAATTATGCTTAACCAGGGTCTTTGTTCTCTTATCAAAGCAATTCTGACCAAGTTTCCCCTCCTACAAAGTAGGCAAACATCTCAGATTAAAGAATGCCCAAAACTCCAGAAACCTATTTACTAGTTCTGGCTAGATTAGCTTCACAGTGGGGAAGGCTCTGAGGACTGACGACTTCATTAGGTATTCATCTGATGGATGCTCGGATTTGGGATAAATGCAGAGGAACTCCTTCCCCTGGGGCTCCCTTGCTGACTTCCCTGCACCGGGTTTCAATAGTTGTGAGATTAAGATGGTGAGTGAAGGAATTGGAGCTTTGTTCAATGGGTTTGCTGCCGAGTCCACTCGTACAGCATCTTCTAGTAGCTCTTTCCTGTGTTTACTTGGCTCTCTAAGTGCAGTAACTGGCTTTGGAGAAGTGGAAATACAACAGTTCTGACTTGAAGGAAGCAAGTGAGAGTGCTACTACTCAGTGCTGGATTGAAAAGGATGTTAGGGACAGTAATTCAGTAATTTTACATGAGCAGCTGCCAGTGATCCGAGTGCCTTGTGAATGGCTTTATAGGTAAACTTCACGTTGGAAGTACTGTCCGTGTCTTTTTGCATAGTAAACCTACAAGTGCTCTGCTCCTTGGAGCATCAGGGCAGGAGCTGTGTTTTTGCTAATGCGTGTAGCATAATGCATCAGGAGAAGAGAAATGCTTTTCTTTTTATGTCATTGGTAGTGAGTTTAGGGAGGGTCTGCCCATCATCTTTCTATATAGATATTTAATCCACTCCCTTATCAAAGTAGGTGGTAGTGATCAGTAGTTACGTACAGTTGGTCACTTAAAGAGAGCTTCATTTAGCACTTGAGGTTGTCTTGGTCATGATATTTCTGGCAGTAGTAGTTTGTTTGGTGACATTTCCCAAGTACACCTTATCTGTGTGCTTGGTAACCTATTTTGCATAGTGTTAAATGACAGGTGGTGGAACACAAAGAGCCTGTGTTATCAGCAAAACCAAGGACCAAGTGAATTCTGATTTACAGCAATTCCCCCCTTTTTTTCTTTTTTAGAGTTACAATGTTTTGCATCTCTCTCTTTCTTCAAATGCTGAGTGCTATGGACCAGAATTCTGTGGGGATGTTTGTCCCTCTTTAGATACAGGCCTGCAAGCTTGATTTTTCTTGCATGTGAACTGTTGCAGAGGAAGTGACGGTAAAGCAGTGTCTGTGTTATTCCAGCATGGGTTTTGTATAGATCCAGCAGTTCCCAGCCCACTGCTGGTGCTAGAGGGACCTGCCACACTGGGAGGCAGGTTAACTGCGCAGGGACACGGTGATGCTTCTGATCAGGAAGAGAGTTAGAAAGCAAACACAGAGAAGACAGGACAGAGGTGTCCAAGTGTTGCTTTGCAGTTTGCAGAGAGCTGGACAGCTGAAATTTATGTGGCTACATCTGGGTTTTTATCTGAGTGCCACAGAGTATCAATAAAAGGCAAAAGAGTCATAGTTTCAGTTGGTGTTTTGTTCCAGCTTTGAATATTACCTTTGCCTCCATGCGTGCTGGAGCAGTAATTCAGCACAGAAAAGCAGATTCTGGTCTCTTGGTGCAGCTGTTTAAACAGGTGACTGACCTGCATGGTGCAATAACAGATATTAATTTTTAACTCACTCGTCACTACTGTAAAGTAGTAACTTTACTACTGTAAAGTCCTTGTCATATTGGGAAGAGCCACAATATGATATGTTAATATTTATTAACTAAACACTGATCTTTGCATAGTCCGCACTTTTTGACCAGAGTACTGTTGTGTATAAACTATTCTGTGTATGTGTTTGGACATTGAACTCATGAAGTAATTAAAGTTGCTAATTACATAAAAAAGGCCAAACGTGAATCCAGAAACTTACAACCAGATCTGTGTGTAAGGTGGAGTTTAATACTGAATTTAAAAAGTTTACCAAATAACCTTAATGCATATGCAGTGCAAAACATCCCTGAATATCTTTTCATTTCAAGTATGTTGTAAAACTGGGACAAACTCTTATAAAATAAGGTGATGCAAAATTGTATTAAATAAGTATTTGTTGGGTTAATCCCATGGATGTCACAACATCGCCTTGCTCTTTTCTACCCCTGGTTCCCTAACCCTTGCTAGTGTTTCCTGCCTTAGATGTTCTTCTCTAGGTCCGGTTTTTCTGAAGAGGAGACTTGGATGCCACCTCTCCATCACGTTTTGTGCTGTGTGATTCACTGGGAGTGCTGCAGCATGGCTGTGAGAAGTCTCCTGGTTTGTGCAGATCCCTTTCCTGGGTGAAGGGCTAGGTTAGGTGTAGATTTCCTCAGCTTTACCAGCAAACAGTGCATGAGCCTGGCTGGGTGGCATTACCACACTGTGCCATCAGTCAGCCTGGGGACAGGGAATCCCAGCTGTCAGAAATCCTTCTGCCCCGTCTTGCTGTACTGCAGGCCCCAGCCCACCCAGTCTCCCATGACACATAACACCAGCACAGCTCCTGGGGCAGGTGTACGTGCTGCCTGTGGAGGATGATGGGTGCCTGCCCTTTTAACTGATGACTGAAGAAGTGATCTGATTACAGCCAAAAGAGACTTAGGGGAGTGTGTGTGGCTGCACAGCCCAACCCTGGGCAGCTGGCGCTGTGTTGGAGATTTCAGGCGATTGGTGTGACCCTGTGTGATCAGCCAGCCATATAAAGAGCAGCCTGTCTCCTTGCACTGGGTGAGCAAGAAAATGTGATGAATTGATGGAGCTGGAAGACAGAAGCTTCCAATTAAAAGGGCTGAAGAGTGGGGTGGGTGGAGAGGACATGCCCATCTGCCCTCTGCGAATACAGAATCACAGAATCGCTCGGTTGGAAACGACCTCCGAGATCATCACGTCCCACCGCTCCTGTCTACCCCCTAAACCATATCCCTAAGTACCTCATCTACCCGCTCTTTAAACACATCCAGGGATGGTGACTCCACCACCTCCCTGGGCAGCCTGTTCCAGCTTTGGACGACCCTCTCAGTAAAGAACTTCCTCCTTATCTCTGACCTGAACCTCCCTTGGCACAGCTTGGTGCCGTTTCCCCTTGTTCTATCCCCCATCACCTGGGAGAAGAGACCAGCACCCACCTCTCTACACCCTCCCTTGAGGCAGTTGTAGGTGGTGCTGAGGTCTCCCCTCAGCCTTCTCTTCTCCAGGCTAAACAAGCCCAGTTCCCTCAGCCGCTCCTCATCAGGCTTGTTTGATCTGGAGGTGGTGGCACTGGAGGTGATTGAGCTCTTCCCTGTGGTGGGCACATCTGACATCAGTGCTGCGGACAGGCAGCTGCCTTGACAGCAGAACTGCCTGCTCTACTCTCTCCCGCAAATCTGTTCCCATCAGTGGGGTGTGGACCTCCCTGGACAGGGTGCTGGGCTGTGGTGGCCAGGGCTGTGCATGCACTCAGTCACTGTGGCATCCGTAGGTCTCCAGGGAATCTGTTGGCTTTTCTGGTAATAGATTCAAAATGCCAAGAATGACAAGCAAGTCCTGTCTGGCCTGCTTGGAAGAATTACATCGTGTGTGCTCCTCTAACAGCCAGGGTTTCATGTCTGGGTCTTGAGGGTTAGCACTTGGGCTACTCAAAGCCAGTTTTGTCACTGGGCTTGTGAGTGGCGTGATGATGGAGAGGTAGCCTCCGTGTACTCAGGACAGTTGCTATTAGCAGAGAGGGAGCTATCAAGAGCCATTCTTCCCCTTTTGCTTGTTTTGCGAGTTGATTCCTGTAAGTTTATCTACCGACAGCTGCCTGTAGAAATGCAGCATCCCTGACAGGTGGGCTGTGTGCCTTGGGTCCCCTTCCTTGTGTCCCTCTGTTCCAGCTGATCCGTGCCCTCCAATGCCCTCTGCCGTGGGGCAATCTGTATGTTCCTGGGGGTGAATTGGCTTCTCCTGTAACTTCCACACTGTCCCCATGGGGCACAGTGGCCTGTGCACTACTGTCATTTGGGAATCGGTATGGAAGAAGCAAGATAATCATTCATCTGATGTGCATCTGAGGATGTGGAGAGCAGGCAAATCTGTCTGAAATGGGAAGCTCTGATTAGAACTGCTGCCAATTGCTCATGTCAATCCATATGTGCCATATGCTTCTAACCAGTCTCCTTGTCTCATTTCCTTCTCTGAAATGCTTACAGCTGTTTCTCCTGCCTCTTCAGAAGGTTTTTTGTTCCTGTAAAAAGAGTGACAGCTCACAGATGCTGCTTGAAGTCCCCACTGCATAGCTGGGAAGAGAGACTATTGCTTTGATCTTCAAGAGAAGAGAAGGTGTAGTGTCTCTGCAGGAGGCCTGATTTCTGATGTTTTGAAGTAAGCTTTTTTTGGGTTTTTAAAGCTGAAAACAGAGTTTGCCATCTCATTCACTGTTTCTCCATCATATACTCACCTTAGTGATGGAAGTGAGAGAGCAGGTAATTGGTGCTGCCACTTATGGGTGGAACAAGGAAGGAAGAAGTAACGTTAGCCACAAATGTATTATCTAGTGTCAGGAGGCGCTCAGCATCCACTCTTGCTGCTATGCTTATAAAATCTGGGTTGAACTTAACAGTGTTGCTTAGGTATTGGCTTTTTTTTCCCCACAAAATGCATGACTGAAATGATAGCAGTGCTTGAGGCTTGTCGTTGCTGGTCCTCCACTTTGCCCAGTGTATTGTCTCTTTTGTTCTGTCCTTTTCACATTCTGCCAAGAGAAGTAATTGCAGACTTCGTAGTGGGGTTAATAACCCAGCCCTGGTCAGGTCAAGAAGGAGTGCTAGAGATGCTGATGCCTGTGTCAATGTTTCACAGTTTATGGTTGGCTGAATGTTGAAGGGGCATCTGAAGACCACAAGAGAAGCTGCATATCCTCTCTTTTAGACTGATGACCTGGGTACTGCAAGGAAGGTGGGGTTAACATGGCAAAGTAAATGGCTGTGGTGAGTTGGCTTGAATGCCAAGTTGAGGCAGTGCCTGTAACAGGTAAAATCTAATGCTGCATTCATGTAGGAAGTCTGTGTGATCTTGGGCTCATTTAGGTGCTGAGAGCATATAAAACATTTCTGCTTTTCATGGGTTGGTTGCCTGTTATCCATAAACCCCATATAAGCAAAACTTCTATTGTTTTCCAGTCCTCAGGTCGTTTTGGTGGCTCTGCTTTGCCTTATTTGCATCACAGGAGAACAAAGTATCCCAGCAGCTGTTGTTTTCAAGTCTGAGATAGGAAACCTTCTTGTATAGGATCCTGGTGGTATGTCTATGGCTGGTGACCATTTTCCTGCCTTATCCTCCCAAGGGTCTTGCTGCAGTGCAAGGAGCCACAGGTTGGCTCTTCCTCCTGTAGAAAATATACTGGAGCTGCAGTCTTCTCAGCCCATGTTCTACATGATGCATTATAAACTGCTGTAGGAAATGGAAAATAAAGTAATTCTGATTTGTGTTCTTTTAGAGCTCTGTTCTTTAGACCAAAATACACAGGATAAGTCTGGCCCTTCCCTCTATTCACTTTACATAGCCGCCTTTGTTTTTAATATGTATATATATTTTTTTCTAAATTCCTCCCATCCCCAAAATAGAACAGACATCAGCCTGCAAGCAAAGGTTGCCAGACATTGGTCTTGTGGATTACAGTGGCTTTTTGGCCTGTTTGGAGACTGAGCCCCACCCTACATAGGCTTGAATTAAAAATAGACTTTCTTTTCAGCAGGCTGAAAACTGTACGCAACACATTCACATCTTGGTTTCTGGGGCACTGGGAGCTATGGAAAGCCCTTCAGCTGTAAAATAACTTAGAAAATCTGTTTGCTGCTAATTCATCCAGAAGTGCTAAGGTGACTGGTGTTCAGAGAGGTGTACAGCCAAGTGTCTGACTGCCAGCCATGGAGTTATCGTAGATACTGAGGAAGTTTCAGCTATGCTTCTTGCAGGACCTGAAAGAGTTGAAAACTGTAGACCCATGGGCTCTGTAATCCAGCAGCCTGGAAAGAGCCCCCGATCCATCCCTGTTAGTGGAGAGAGTTGGCTGGGTGGGATGAAGAGATGAATGGATGCTGTACTGCTGAGCCTCAGGGGCAATAAGCAGTCAAGGCTTTATTTAATTCCTTAAATGCCTGTCTTGGCTTAGGCAGTTGCTAAGAAAATACTGGCAGAAGCTCTTATGCTTCATTAGGAGTGATGGTAACATCTTGGAGTGATAGCAAGGTGTCTCTGGGGGGAGTGTCTGGGGGTGGAAGGGGTTCCTGCATGGGGAGGTGCTTTCATGGAGGAAGGTCATCAGCTCTGGGAAGGAAGGACAGAGCACTGGCCAGCTGAAAATTGAGGCAAGTTCTTCCCACAGCTGCTCTGCTACCTGGTTGCATGAGCTTGGCAGGTAGTTGGGTGAGAAAGGGCATGTGTGCTGCTCTGATGGCTGGAAGCCATGCATTCATGGGGAGATAGTAATCCTGGCCTAAAAACACAGCCCTTTATCTTCTTGCCATCAGGTTGACTGGTGTTTTGATGCCTGGCAAAAAGTACAGCAACATTTTGGGGCTGCACTATGGGCATTAGGTTGCCAGTTTAAGTATGTCTCTGCTCAAGTGCTGTGGGGAGAAGTAAAAGGGCCAGGAGACTGCTCCTGCCCCACAGCCTCTGGTTCAGTCCTGTCTGTCCAGACCTGACTACATGCTCCTCCCTCTTCTTATAAAACAGAAAACAACATTAAGGGCAAGAGGTTGACTGCTATCTGGTGTGGTGATCTCATTCCTCCACTGCCTGTTGGAAAAGCCAAGCCTCAAAACCAAGATTTCTCGGGCAAGTCCGAGTGGTTGCCTGTGGGATAGCAGAAGGAAAGAGTCGAGTGTCTCCTTCCTCTGGGCATCTGTTCTCTGCCTCGAGAACCTCCACTTGCGTGGTTTAATTTGTTTTCCATTGTCCTTGGCCATGCTTGTGTGAGGCAGCAAGTTGTTTTGCAGGGTGGTGGCAAATGGCAGCTACTCGCAGGCCCTTGCCCCCTCTGTGGGGGAAAGGCAGTGTGTCATCCCTCTGGGCTGTGAAAGCGGGCTGTGCTGCCGAGCAGTTGAAGGCTCTAGTTTAGCCATAAGCCTCTACAGTTGTTTAGGGCTGGGGTGGGAATAAGTGAGCAGGGGAGTTTGATGGGAGAAGGGCAGGAGGCCCTGCCCGTGGCCTGTCATGGTTGTTTATGACTGGCATGCTCTGTGGGTCTGGAGTGGTTCATGTGACCTTGCTGATCAAATGTCTCTGAAATGCCTTTTTCTCCTCAGTTTTTGTAGCCTCTGCCTTGGCCTGTTCTGTTTGTTTCTCCTGTTCTAGACTAGACTGTAAAAAAACCTTAAAAATGTCAAATATTGTCTCTCCTATAAAACCGTTGTAAACAGTCATGAAACCGGCCATAGAAGGACACTAGAAGGATTTTGTTTCTCTCAAAGTCTAGGGACACGGAGCCTTCAGTCTTTGTGTAACTCAGTTGCATATTTTTACTTCAGCTGTGAGTCAAGAGGCTATTTGTTCCCATCTTAAATTATTTAATTTGGAAAACCAACTCCTTGCAGTTATGTCTATTACAGATACTTTTTTGCTTGAGGGAGCATATTTTTTTTTCTTGAAAATATGCTGGCTAGACTGCTTTTTAAAATTGTATAAATACAGGAACTTAAGGCAGTGTGAACTGTTGTCCATTGCAGGGTCAGGTCAAGACAAGGAAAAACCTGCAAAATGCCAATTTGGGAAAAAAGCATTAAGAAGAAAATCTGTTACTCTAGGAGATGAGACGAGCTGAATAACTTAAGAAGTGCTGCTGTTGTGTATCCGTGTTTCCAGTATCAGGTTGGAGCGATGCTGTGGGAAAAGCTGTGTTTTGCAGGAGGTGGCAGTGACCGCCGGTGCAGCGACAGGAGAGGGCTCACCTCTGGCGTGCAGTGGGTGATCCTGCTCCCAACCTGGGTCCTGCTAACACAGCTCTGGCCAGAGGTTTGTTTGCTAGGACTGCTTTGATTGCCTTGGCTCCAGATGCTGGGGAGGCTAAAGAGGGAAAAAAAACCACAACAAAACCAAAAACAAGAATTAATTGCAGAGCTCTAGGGATATCCTCTTGGATTCCTACTGAAATTGTTCTGTCTGACTGAGGTGATGGGAAATGAAGCTTAAGAAAAATCCCCTTTGTTCTCCCTCACTTTTTTTGTCTGAAGATCCACCTATGAAAAGTGTTTGGTACTAGAAGGAAAATAGGAAGGCATGTGATTCTGCACTCAATGTATATGTATGGGACTGATTTTTTTTTTTGCTTATATATTAGGGAATAAGTTAGGGCTCTCCAGAGCTGAACGCACGAAAGATGTTTAAAACACAGGTTGAAGACCTTGGATAACAGAAGCTTGTACCCTCTCTGGATTTAATGGAAGGTGATGTGCAGTGAGTTGTTACTGAAACAAGGTTGCATGGTCACTTGTGTGCTATTTATGTGTCTATTGTGTTGGAATTTGAATACTGTAGCTAAAGTCTGGCTTTTCTATGTGCTCTTTCTCTCAAAATTTTTTTATAGCTTGATATCGCAGGAGCTGACTGGGTGAGTGAGGTGCAATCCTGCTTCTGCATGCTGGAAGTACCACATAACACACAGCATTGTGAGTGCCAGGAATAGCTGCTGTGAGGGATGCAGTTTGTGTCAACATAGTGGCGAGATGCCTGGAGGAGCAGGACCTGGGGGTGTTGGTTGACAGTCGGCTTAACATGAGCCAGCACTGTGCCCACGTGGCCAGAAAAGCCAATGGCATCTTGGCCTGTATTAAAAACAGTGTGACCAGCAGGGCCAGGGAGGTGATCATCCCCCTGTACTCGGCACTGGTGAGGCCGCACCTCGAGTGCTGTGTTCAGTTCTGGGCCCCTCACTATAAGAAGGATGTTGAGATTCTGCAGCGTGTTCAGAGAAGAGCCACAAGGATGGGGAGGGCTCTGGAGAACAAGCCTGATGAGGAGCGGCTGAGGGAACTGGGCTTGTTTAGCCTGGAGAAGAGAAGGCTGAGGGGAGACCTCATCACCACCTACAACTGCCTCAAGGGAGCTTGTAGAGAGGTGGGTGCTGGTCTCTTCTCCCAGGTGATGGGGGATAGAACAAGGGGAAACGGCACCAAGCTGTGCCAAGGGAGGTTCAGGTCAGAGATAAGGAGGAAGTTCTTTACTGAGAGGGTCGTCAGAGGCTGGCACAGGCTGCCCAGGGAGGTGGTGGAGTCACCATCCCTGGATGTGTTTAAAGAGCGGGTAGACGAGGTACTTAAGGATATGGTTTAGGGGGTAGACAGGAGCGGTTGGACGTGATGATCTCAGAGGTCTTTTCCAGCCGAGTGATTCTGTGTATGTGTGTATGTGTGTGTGTGTGAGATGAGTGCTTTTGCTTCATGAGAGCATGCCATCTCTGATGTCCTCATTAGCTTCCAATGGGAATTGGAGACTGGAGCGCTTTGGGTTACCATATTTGTAGCAGCGTGTGTGTGTCCCTTCCTAATTTTGATCAGGTTTTGGTTTTTGTCATGTTTCTATTGGTCTTTGCCCCGGTGATGTTGCTGGTGTACGTGGCACTGCCCCAGCCCTGGCTGCAGAAGCCCATGGTGTCAGGACTTCTGCTCGATGGGCTGTGCTCAAAATAACAGGGGAGGGGGATTGCTGATCTGCTTCTCCCACGCTCTCTCCAGTGCAATGAGGCAGAAGAGCATCTTGCTCCTGTCTGGGAAGGGCAGGGATGGCAGAGCAGGTCCCATGTGTTTTCACAGTCTCTGTCCCCGTTTTTCTGGGAGAGCTCAGTGCAGCCCCTCCCAGCAGACGAAACTCCTGGGTGAGCACCAAAGTTCTCAGCTGTCCAGAACAGCGCTAACCGAGTGGAAACTTGAACTCAAGCTACCCATCCCTGTAATTGGCATTCATATTTTGTGAAGCAGTGCTTCAGCTGGGTCGCTTGCTAAACAAGGTCTGAAAGATCATAAATCCCGGGTCCTTGTTTATGCTGCCATCGCAGTCTTGTGCTCCTTCCTGCTAATCGGAGGGGAAGGGTCTGTGGAGCATTGTTTGGGTTTTGAGCAGGGCTGTGGTTTTGAGATTCCAGGATGCTGAGTCTTGTCCCAGGGCCAGGGTTGGATGCTCTCCTGCCTTGGAGCCTCTGCAGCAGGATGCTAATGAGCAGGCTCCAGCCGATCACTGTTTTCCTTGGGTTAAAACAGTGTTTGTTTTCTGCTATAACTGCTGAGCAGCTGCAGTGCTGTGGTGGTATATACATATATACATATATATATATCCCACTGTAAATCTTGTAGTTAAACGTTTCCTTGACCCAGGATAGATCAAGGTGCTTGTCTCCAGCTGGTCACAGAAATAAAGGAAACAAGTTCCAAAGCAGTATTGTAATTAAACTTTTTCTTCCTGGTTTCTGCCTGAAATGTTCTGCCTCTAATAATGGATTCTGAGGACTTTATTTTAGGGACTGCATAGGGTGTTTGTAGGTGTATGTAAAGTTATCCCGTTATGACTGGTATTGTGCGGGCAAGCAGGGAGAAGGTTGGCCCTTGCTTTGAAGAAACGTTTCTGAGACAGCAGCACTTTGAAGGAGGTCAACAAAGAACAAATGGAAATACATTTACAAACGCATTCATGTTTCTCAGTGCTCCTGGGAGTAACAAGCAAGTTACCGAATCCTCACTTAGGTAGAATTCACCTTTCTGTAAGGAGAGAGGGGAAACTGGCCTTCTGAAAACTGAAAATATTTTGAATAAGTGGCCTTAATATCTGACCTAAACTTTAGCCTGTTCCTTTCTGTGCTGTTTGGCTGAGGTCGGGACTAAGCTTTCCTCGGGGACACAGATGGGAGGTTCCAGTGCAATCCTGCCCCTTTCCTTCTCTTGCCCACCCCTTTGTAATGTTCTTGGTGATCTAATTTCCAGCTGGGCTCTTGCCACTGGTTTATATAAACCAAATGCTCAAGCAGAGGCAGCACAGTCAAACTTTTTGTTTAAAAACTTACTTTGCCTCTGCCCAGCTAAGAAGCTCCTACAAGTTACCAAAGCTCTCCTAAATGAATGGTTATGGCAGTGCCCAGCCTGCTTGGTTAAATTCTGACTTGTTAGGTCCATCTCTAATGGCAATACCTTGTATGCCTCCTTCCCCACCTCCCTCTTCTCTAAGGGGTACATATGCTTTTTCTGGGTTATATAGGGTTGTTTTAGTCAGTGCCTTTGCTCCCTGTCTTCTGAAGGTCTATATAAGGAGGTCTTGGAAAGCCACAAAATGAAGTAAGATTCTGCCCTGTACTAATGGCCTTGAAACCCCCTGTTATGCAAGAGCCTTTACAACCAATACCAGTCAATAATTCACTTTAGCAATTAAGGCTTTGTGCCTTGGGTTGATATCAGCTTGGCACATAGCAAGGTATTGCACCTTCTTTTAGCACAATGCCCTTTCCTTCACGTGTAACAGTTGTAGCTGATATCCTCGATCAGCGTGTGGACCGCCTTGATGTAATTCATGTTGTACCTTGTGGTGTTAATGCTCCCAGCCGTGGATATTGCCCTCCTGCCTGACCTTGCAAGTTGCTTCGTGCCTTCCATCAAGTAGCATGCCTTGCTTAGTGTTGACTTTATGTGGGGTCTGTAGATGTATTTAAAAAAAAAGCAATTGGAAGGACGAGAGGGGTTTGTTTATACCAGTTCATAAAGCATTAAACTCGGCAGCAGCAACAGACTTGAAAGTATAAGAAATCTGCAGTCAAAGCAAAGGCTGGCTTTACAGCACAGAGATCAGTCTGCTACGAGTAGCTGGTTGGTTGTTTTTTTAATGGGCTGGAAAATGTGAGACAGCTTACTAATTAACAGTGTAGTGAACTGTATGGTGAAGATGGCACTCTAGGGACCTCAAGGCTATGGGTGACAACTTGCAGTGCATGTAATCTAGCTCTACCTCACTTTTCTACACATCCGAAAAGAGTGCAGTAGTCCTGGGAGTCCCTGAAGCGACCTCTTCAGCATGTCCATGCTACAGAAGATTTTCTGGTAGGGTTTGAGACAAAAGAAGCAGTTATAGGGGAAGCCAACGAATGCAGGCATGAGCTAAATACCAGGAAGAGCTTCAAGGTCCCTTGAGATGTGATTCTGGACTAGTTCAACACAGTCGAATTTGTAGACTCACTTGCACAATACTATGAGCCACGTGCCAAAACCTTTTACCTCCAGCATCTGCCAGGACATCCAGATGAGATACCAGTGACTCCTTAAAGCTCCTCTTGGGCTGGGCTGGATGTACGGGCTGCTGCCTGGATTCGTCTGTGACTGTACCGGCTTTGCCTTGACTCCTCAGCACCAAAACCCGTGTGTTAGTGGGAGGTCACCCACGACTGAGTTGTGTGGGACTGAAGAGCCACCCAGTGGCAGTCTCCCACAGCTTTGCCACCAGCCAGGAGCAGTTTGCAGTAGACTGGTGTGGACAGTGGTCAACAGTTGGTTCAGTGTCTGCTGGTTGGAGCAAGCTGTGGCTGCAGTGCTATAACCTCCTCTTGTGTATAGGTGCAAAGATACTAAGCAGTCCCTGATCTCTGGTTCTGCATAATTGCCAGTCTTACT